>NW_024379186.1:0-3183 GCF_016835505.1 Polypterus senegalus
GTAATCACTGTGTCATTTAAAATGTGCCCATGTGTCTCAGTTCCAAGATTTCACCAAAATGGTAGGAATCAGATCTGAAACTAATGTGCAGGGCAGAATTACGGAATAAGGCAGTAGAACTGTGCAAGGACATGAACTGCTCCACCCTGAAGCAAATACCAACAGCATATGCAAGGATGGGACCCAGACTGATGAATACACCCTATGTAGTAAAGGGGAGATATGAGAGAGATTTATGATCTGTCATGTAAGATTCTGTTGTGAGTAAGGATGCAGGGTTAAGAGGAGGATCTAATATAAGAACTCTTGTTGTTCCATAAGAAACAGGAGAAGAGGGGTTTAATATCTGACAAGTACTTGATTGGCTGAGGGTGGGGCAGCATTGCATTAATACAATTAAATGGAGGCACTATATTAATTGTAATAATATCTAACCTGAAGTGAAATAACAAAAGGACAAAGGTCAGAACACAAATATGTAGAAGAGCATTTGCAAGGAATAGCAAAACTTTATGATGGACACTGTTGTGATTTTATAGTTATGTTTTATTTTTTATATGTCTGGAGATATACAGTACCCAGTCTTGTATTTATTTTGCAGTTTCTAAATGGCTTTTGAAGTACTTAATTTATTGTATTCATCATATTATGTTTTTTATTTTCACTACACACATAGTCAAGACTGTTGTGGGTTTTGATGTCACTTGCCCTCCAGTATAAAGCTAATGATGATCATCATATCCACATCGTTTGGTTTGACCCCAGCCCTGCTTTGACTATGCGCTCTTTCTCTTCCAATCATCTCTTGGTCTTTTCTCCGGCCCTTACAATAATCCTCAGGCTTGTTTATTTGCCTATAACATGTGGCTAATACCAAAATGGAGTTATCAATAGTTGATTTGAAGAAGCGCAATTATAAAATAGAGATTTAGCTGAATATATCCTACTTCAGTTACCTTAGCAATGTACTTGAGGCTCTGTTTGCTCCATTAACACAAAATGTTTCTTGTTAAGTCAAGATAGACTTGGGTAATCAACAATTATTAGTGCAATCATGATATTTAGGCAGCCCTGAGAAACAGTCATCTACAACAGCCATCAGAAAGATGTAAAGGAGAATAGAGAAGAGATATTGATTGCAGCTGAACAAAACACAATACTTACATTGTGCCAAATGGTACAAAACTGTAATAACACAAAAACTAAATATGTCAGCTACTAAGAAAGTCAGACGGGTTGAGTGGCAATCTACGGCTAACTGATTACATACCAAAGAATATTATTGTACTGAATATGGGCATTAGATAATTAATGCAACATTTTCTTAACTGTCACTGACATTATGCGAAAGAAAATGTTGTTTGAATTGCTCACTTTGACTGTAATCTTAATAGTATGTTAATGCCATTTTTAAAGCATAATCAACCTTATGCATTCAGCATTCAAATGAGTGTTGTGAAGAATACTTTACAGCAAGTGAAAATGAATTGTGCGAAATATGAACAAACATATTTCAGGAGGGTAAATATAAAAAAAAATTATTAGGGTAGAGAAAACTGCATAACTTCAGGTAAACTATAAGATTATTTTTGTCCTTTCTATTTGTAGGATGACAATATTTTGCAATATTGAACAATTAACAATTGTAAAGAATTTTTCACCAAGATTCTGTGATACAGTCAGAGTAGAAACACCAAGTGAAAAAGAAAGAGCACAGGTTAATAGCAGAATACCTAAAGCAAGACTTTCTAAGAGCACTTGTTTATACAGTAGATTGAATCCATATTTTCAACCAAGCAGATCACACCACTGCACTGTAAGTTATTACCTCGTATCAGAAGGGTGAACCTGAGGAACCAGGCTTCTCCTAGCAGCTTTCAAAATGGTGATGTGACACAGTTATAATCAAAATGAAAAATATTCTTGACCAATGAAAGCTCATATATGAAAAAAACATCAAAATAAAATTAAAAAAATGTGAAATTCCCATAAACTAAATAATTAATTCAAGGTACATTTTTAAACATGTTTAAGCAGATTCCCAAGTTCACAGCAAGTGCAGTAGTGGAGCTAATAGATTTTTATGTGAAAGAACACATTGTTTCCACCTATTTGTATTTTATTTCAATATCGTTTGAGTATGTACTTTTAATTTCAGTTTAGTTCTCTTTTTTAACTCAGCATTAATCTCTTGCTTTATTTTGTTTAATGAAATGCTTTTTAAGCTGTTTTAATTACAGTAAGGTCTTGCCTTACCCAGCCAGAAGTTGCCCATTATGGGTGAACAACTGGATCTCGGACAGGTTGAGTGCTGTTCTGTGCATCAGGAATAATGGACAGATATTTGGAGTCTGCCTTTTGATGACTGGATATGTCCTGGTTTAGACTTTGATATAGGAGGAAATCTATGCTGGGTTCTTGGGGGGCTGCCAGGGCGCACTGGTGGGAGATAACTCCCTTGTTTCATGGTTGTTCTGCCTGACATGGAAGTGCCTCCTGGATGCAATACTCTACCATTGGAAGCACTCCAAGGGCTGGCATTAAAGGAGCCGCTCCACCTGAAATGGCCAAGGGGAACGCTTCCCTGGTAGGGGTGGAAGAGAAAAGAAAAACAAGGACAGAATGAGAAAGAAAGAAAGAAAGAAAGAAAGAAAGAAAGAAAGAAAGAAAGAAAGAAAGAAAGAAAGAAAGAAAGAAACTGTATTATATGAAGAAGCTTATGTGAAGATGTGGAATGGTGGGTCCACAGCTAGCAGGAAGCGGTCAGTTTTTTTAACAAATAAACTGATAAATAAATGGCTGGCTCCATCTCTGTGGGTGTAAAATTAGTAAAAGATTTTCTTTTTTTTAATTTTCAAGATTGTAAGCAAGTCAAATTGCACGACAAAACATTAGAAAACACGTAATCCCACATTTTAAAAATAATCTACCACAACGTACAGCATAATATCTCTCTATTATAATAAAAAAATCTTGGGTCGAGACGTGTTCTTCTTGGAAGACACTTTGACGTCCCGCAAGAGACACTTTAACATCCTGCAAGACAAGGCAGTGAGACAAAAGGACAGCTGCTGTACAGGCTTTTAAATGGTCAAAGAGCTGCGCGACAAGCAGAACACACATCTCCTTAGTGTGCGTTCAGCATCCCCTATTCACAACGCGAGCAGCAGAGACGTAAAGTTG
>NW_024379187.1:0-10301 GCF_016835505.1 Polypterus senegalus
AGCAGTGTCTGCTGGCTCCGATACTGGGGGTCCTGATTGTTATTATCCTTAATCAGTTTGAGGTCGACATTAAGTGAATCGCTGATCAATTACACCAACGCAGTCTGATCGCTAGCGGCGTCTTTATTCTGATCAACAGCAGTCCCTCTGCTACTCCCTGCGGCGTTTTTAACTGAGACGCCTTCTCTACCGTATCTGTCTGATCTCCAGGGGGGCCGGGGGTCTCATCAGGGGTCAGTTGTTCACCTTTATCTGTATCCTTATCAATGACTGTGCATTCTCTGGCTACATGAGCAGCTTTGACACATTTAAAGCATTTCATCGGTCCTGAGCTGACAGAGATAACATATTCATGACCAGAACCTCAACGCCATGTTTAACTCCTCTGCTGTGTTTTTTAAAATAATTAAAACTTGCCTCCTTAAAGACATCACATGTTTCAACTGGGGCGTTTTACACCCTAAAGGTATTCATTTAATCTGCAAGATTAATGGTCCATAGCGAGACAGCTCTCTATTGAGGGTCTCATTAGAGAATAAAGGAGGGACATTAGATAAGGAGATCTTTGTTGGTGGAGTAATAAGAGAAATTACAGGAGTTAAAGTGTCCCTGATAATAACTCCATGTTCTACCAATCTGTGGACAAAATCTGCTGTAGTAACGAACACAACCAGCGTGCTGCTCACTGGTGAGGCTGAACGAACATTCACAGCCCGCCACATTCCCTACAGCTAACACACAGTCTACTAGAGAACAGGAGGTCGCTTCTGGCATTAGCTTCACTCCAGGTTGTCAGCTTTTCAAATCCACCGTCCTGAAAATGGACCCCCCCTGAGGAGGCCATTCTTACCTTCCTCAGAATAAAAGACCCCAACACTAATGGCGCTTTTCCACTGCATAGTATGGCACAGCACGGTTCAGTACAGCTCACCTTGGTTCGGCTCAGTTCGGCTCGGTTTGCTTTCGACTGCAGTTTACACCGCTTTAGAGGATTATTCACGTGTCGTTAGAGTTGCGCCATCGTAAACGCGCCACAAACAAACACACAACAATGGAGCATATCGACGGAATGGTGTTCTTCATTCTCGGCATGTGGATGTTTTTAACAGCAAGACGAAGGAGTTTGTTTCAAAAGAGGCTGATGGCAGCCAAAGAAAACACAGCTAAAAAAAACAAGAGAGTTTTGGAACTTTTACAACAACACGCAGCGGGTCTGTTGTGTCTCGTGTCGCAAGTTCAGTGACGCACGGATTTTCTCCGCCAATCAGTGACCAGCAGAGTTTACATGTCACGTTTTGGTAACGGTTCGGCGCGCTTGGAACCTCGGCTGAGGTGGTACTAAAAAAAGGACCAGGTACCAGGTACTGTTCCCAGTGGAAAAACCCCAAAAGTGAGCTAAATTGAACAGTGTCGTGCCGTACTATGCAGTGGAAAAGCAGCAAAAGATAAAAAGATAGAGACAGAATATCAATGAACAACAAAAAGAAGGAAAACAAACAAACAACAAAATCACAAGCCTTCAAACTCACCGACTCTCACAGAGCTCCACCCACTCAGCAATCTCACAAACGAAAGAAAGAAAGAAAGAAAGAAAGAAAGATCCGCTGTCCACGTTTTGATCAGGGTCACATCATTGTCTCCATGACAACATTATCCATCTCTACATCTTTTTTTTTTAATCCCCTCAATCAAAGTGAGGGTCTTGAGGAGCCTAACCTGGCAGCCCAGAGAGCAAGTCAGGAACCCACCCTGCAGTCATTAGCAGGACCCCCAGTCCCCCAACACACACAAGAATGACATCTGAGACAATTAATGAAATCTATGGGACCTGCGGACATGTGGAGAAAATGCACATCCATACAGGACCAGCATTTGAACTGAGGTCTTTGGGGATGAGAGGCTGCAGCTCTGTGTGAGGAAACTGAAACCTCTGTGTGGGAGACGTGTGGTGTGTTATGTGATAAGACTTAAGTTATGGACTTTCCTGATTTTGTGGAGTTTTCCAGAATTGATTTAAAATTGAAAACCAAATAACTGAGTGAGTCAGCTGAAAAGAAAGGATAAGTTGAGGGGGATGAATGGCAGAAAACTTTGAACTGCCTTTCCCGAGGTTTCTTCCATTTTTCCCTATAAGGTTTTTTGAGAGTTTTTCCTTGACTTCTCAGAGAGTCAAGGCTGGGGGCTGTGTAAAAGGCATTTTGAATGTTAAAGTTCCATTGCACTTCCTGTGTGATTTTGGGCTATACAAAAATAAACTGTATGTGTATTGTGATGAGAAATTGACTAGAAATACAAGAACAGAGTTCATCCACTTTAACAAAAGAAAAAGTGTCTGTCTGTGTGTCTGTTATTCTGTTATTCCAACAGATGACACAAATGGCACATCACAAATATTTGTAGTAGTAAAATGATGCACCATCTGTTAGAGTGACAAATGTAATGCATTTTATTACTAGATAGATAGATAAGCTGTGTGTTGTGATGGTGATAGCTTAGATAGATAAAGATAGAAGTTGTTGGTTCAAATCCTACTACTGACACCACTGTATTAATCCCAGGGGGAAATTCAGTTTTATCCATTTAGAAAAAGAAAAGTAATGGAACACAAAAGTCATATAAAGACATCAGCCCAATAAATAAATGTAAATTAACAAATAACTCAGAACAGAGTCAGGCAGGTGTAGCACAGAGTCGTACACATCAGTCAGGAAAGGCAGGAAAAAGAGAGAGGAGTCGCCATTGATATCAAAGAGAAGTTCAACTCACTCAGGAAGAGCAACTCCTCAGTGTCGATGTGTGGATCTGACTTGACGTCGTCAGGGATTGAGGTCTCATATTAGGACAGTGTTAAAGACAATGCTGATAGAGTTAAATAGTTAAATAATATTAAAAAGGCAAATTTAGAGGGAGATATTATAGTCATGGTGGGCTTGTATTGCCCTAATATGAACTGAACTTACCTAACAAAGAGTGGAGCAGAAGAACAGGAGTTTGTAGACGTAACCAGCAGCTGATTTTTAACACACCAATGAGGAGCAATTGTTACAATGTGAAGGTCTGTAATAATCAGGGTGGAGGTGAGGACTGTGGGAATACAGCAGCGATGTGCTGTGCCACCATGCCACCTCTCAATTTAAGTGTCATATCTCAAAATACAGTGGATTGACAAAGTCTTCAGACTCTTTCTTCACACTTTGTTGTGTTGTAGATTTAATTTTTCATGGATGAATTTCCCATTTCTGCCCACTGAATCAACATTTAATAACTCATCATGACAAAGTGAAGACGTGTTAACAGAAAGGTTAATAAATTTATTCAGAATCACAAACTGAACTCTCCTTCCCAGACATATTTAGACCTCTTCTTGTTTCACTCCAAATTGCACTCTGGTCCATCATGTCTGCTTGAGACGTGTCCAGAACTTCACTGGAGTCCACCACTGAACTGAGTGGCCATCATTTAGAAAGTCAGTCGTGTTTCTGTGTCTAGAAGGTCCTACAATTCACACAGCATGTCAGGAGAAAACATAAGCCATGAAGTCCAAAGAACTCTCTGTAGACCTCCACCAAGATCACATTTTGGTAAGATGGAGATCAGGGCGAGGGGATCAAACCATTTCTAACACGTATGAGTGTCTTCAGGAGCTCAGTGGCTTCAGAAATTGTGGCACAGAAGACATTTAGGACCACCAGGACTCTTCCTAGAGTTGGCCATCCAGCCAAACTGAGTTACTGGACAAGAAGGGTCTTGGATCAGGGATGTGACTGAGAACCCAATGGTCACTCTAAGAGAGCTTCAGAAGTCCTCCGCTCAGATAGGAGACTCTGTCAGAAGGACGACCATCTCAGCAGTCAGGTGTTCATGGTTGAGTGTTTTATGGAATCACTCTTAACAGTTTAGAGGACTCTGAGGACATGAAGAGACTCTCTGGTCTGATGAGACTCACTGACCAAGAGCAGGTACTGCTCATCACCTGCCTAATGCCATCATTAAGATGAAGAGTGGAGGTGGCAGCATCATGCCAGGGGAACAGGGAGATGGGACAGAAAGAAGGGAAGGAGGACTGCAGCCAAACACAGAGTAGTCCTTAAAGAAGACCTGCTGCAGAGTGGGTTGACAGTTCAATGACCTGACGCAAAGAGCCAAGACAATGATGGAGTGGCTTCAGGACAAGAGTGTCCTTGAGTGGTCCTGGTTTAGACCTCATCAACTGAGCGATTCACATTCGGAAGAAGATCCAGAAGTTAAAATCTGTGCCGTTAACATGACATGAATAGAGAAGGTGACTAAGCCCCTCAATAAACTAATCACTTAGTTTTCAAAATGGCGACGCTTGAAGAAATCAGTGGCTTGGCTCCCCAAGTTTTAAGATTTAAAATGAAAGATAAACATCTCAAGTAGAAGTCAGCCAATCTAAAGGTAACCCAGAAGAACAAGAAACACGCCGTCAAGCATATGAAGAGGTCCAAACTGACGGCAACACCAAATGTCACCAGAAGACTTGGATAAAGCTGAAATAGAACTTGGCCACCTCAATAAATGCCAAGAACTTCCAGAAGAATTAAAGGCTTTAAAGAAAAGGGTTTGTGAGATAAAGAACAATCAGATCTTCACACTGGAGTGAGTCACACAAGATGGAGTAGTGAGAGCTGGAGCAAGACTCAGCAAAGCTGCAATGCCAGATGAAGCTGAACATCCTGCAAGTCTACACAAATATTCACATATTGACCTCCTTATATTGCAGCACATTCATAAAGACATCGGCCATTGTGACCACAACTATATACTGGCACAACTACACCAGAAACACGGGATACCTCAAGTAAAGTCAACTAACAGATAAATCATTTCAAAGTGTCCAACATGAGTAGATATAATAAGAAAGCAGGGGAACTAAAATGGTAGATTTGCTGAAGATCATTTGTTTCCTGAACAGCCACTTTTCTCCAATGTCAGAGTTGATTATTTTGGTCCTTCACAAGTTAAAAGATGACGAAGTCAGGTCAGGAGGTGCGGAGTAATCTTCATGTGTCTGACAATCAGAGCTGCGCACACGCAGATGGCACTCAGCTTAGACTCTGATTCTTATATCAACGCCACACACCGATTCACATGCAGAAGAGGACAAGTTAGAATGACACAATCAGATAACGGGACAAACGTCATTGGAGCTGAAAGAGAGCAACGTGAAGCAATTAAAGATCTCGAGCAAGAAAACATCAGCAATGCTGTGATGAAGAAAGAAATCAATTTTAATGTCTTTTGGATGAAAGCATCTCTTAAGTGAGTAAATGTAAATGTAAAAAAAAACCAAAAATATCTCAAACAGAGCTTACTGAACATTTAAATGATAAAAATAAAGAAAGGAGTAAAATACACCTACACAAAAAATAAAAAGTCAGGCATAATAAAACAAAACCTCAAGCGACCAAAATCCAACAAACCTAAACCAAGAGCAGGAGACCAAAAAGACCACCAAACATCAAAACGTAAAGCAGAGCCCACCAGACAGGACAGAGCCCAGTGTTGGAGCGGCTATTTTATTTGCAGCTTCTTCTTAAAAATGCCTGGGGGCGGAGCTCCAGCTGCAGTGTCAAGTGAGCTCCCACCCACCCCCCGGCTCCACATGAAACACACAATTAAAACAAACGAGGGACAACAAAACTAACAAAATACATAAACATGAGATTAATAAAACAAAATATACATCAACACACCAAACATACAACAGCAAAATCAATACCATTTAAAATACAATTCATAAAAATAACAAAAAGATAAAAGGAAAAAGCAGAAAGACAAAATGAAACCTAAAATGAAACATCACAGCTGACTTCAGTCCTCAATGCTCTTCAACTTCTTGTGGTGTTCATGAGTGTCAAATTCACCATTTAATGTCCATCTTTATCACTAACTTAACATCTCAGTAGTCTGGGGGTCAGGCTGGAGTGGGCATACGAGGACACAGCGGACACACAGGGGCACATGGGACACATGATAGAGCGTCATACCTTAATTACTTGTAATGTCTTTTAGATGAAAGTGTTTCCTAAGTGAATAAATGTAAATACAGAAAAACAAAACTGTCTCTGGTAAAATAACATCAAACAAAGCTTACTAAATATTTAAATAATGATATTAAAAATCTGCGGTGGGTTGACACCCTGCCCGGGATTGGTTCCTGCCTTGTGCCATGTGTTGGTTGGGATTGGCTCCAGCAGACCCCATGACCCTGTAGTTAGGATATAATGGGTTGGATAATGGATGGATGGATATTAAAATTAAAGAATGGATTAAAATATGCTTACAAAAATAAAATGAACACTCAGATGTGGAATGGAGAGCACTGCTCAGGTCTAAATGATCGATTTCACTGCTAGACTTACAAATCAAATATTCAATCCAAATCAACATCTTATTTGTTACTCACCCCATTGTCTTGAGAATTAAAAAGTATATTCTGACTTTTCCAGCGCTATTAAGAAATGGATCATCAATACGGAGTGTTATATCTTCAGATCAGACAACACAGGAGATGTGACCAGAGGTGGTGACAAGTCAGAAGGTCACAGATGAGCAGATTTGACAAATGTCAGTCATCCTTATTGTTTATTCACCAAACACCATTGGGAGTTTATTATACAAATGTAAACAATTATTAGATTTGTATATTGTTAATACATAACCATTATTAAATGTATTAACTCAAATAAATGTTCTTTTCCCATAGAGCATCTTCCATAACCTAACAAAGCTGCACTGTCCTTAAAGGTAATGACAATATTAAGAAATCTGCACTAAATATCCATTTGATCAAACCCAAATCTTTCCTCCCCCTCAGCCTTGCCATTCATTTAATACTGAGAGTGGCCACTAGAGGGGGCAGTTTGGCTACAGAAGAATCAGCTCACCTATCAGCTCTGAAGGTCATGTGACTGTATGATTGTGTCTCCCTTATTTTGCTCTTAATTCATTTAAATCTTAATTAGTTTTAGATATAATATTTAAAGTTCTTTATTTCAGGTGTTTTATTTTGTGTTTTTACTTTATTCTTATTTCTTTTACACTGCACTGTATTCTGTTCTCCCCCCTTCACTGCTGACCTTTCCCATGTGTGTAATATGGCGGGTGTCCACTAGAGGGCGCCACTGCACTTCAGTCCCACCCCTCAGTCCTCCTGTTAAAGTCTCCATTCGTCTGACTCTCTGATTGTTTCTCATTCTCTCCTTTCATGTTTCACTGCTCAGGATTTCACTGAATGCTTTCTGCTTTTATCTTTTAGATTTCCTTTTGTATAAATTGCTGTTAAATATTTAGAGTGGCCACAAGAGGCAGTAGTTTGGCGACTGACCAATCAGTGAGCCTGTCTGTCCATTCCTTGTCTTTCTTATCCGCTTTTCAATTTCAGGTTTGTGGACAAGGTGAGCCAACCCTGGACAGGGTGCCAGTCCACTGCAAAGCCACACATGTGCACCCATGTCAAGTGTGTGCCAACTGACCAAGAATTCATTTTGTGAAGATGTTGGAGCTTTCAGGGTACCAAGAGTGACAAATCTGGGGACAAGGAGGAGGTGCAGTTTAAAGTTTAATGTGACATCAACTAAAACACCAAACTCTGTCAGTATGGCTGACATCTGACTGACCGGTGAGTCCTCATCTTCAGACATTCACAGTGAATTCATTCTGAAGTGAAGGACCCTTTGAGTGACCAATGGAGGGTCACAAAATGTCTGGTGAGTAGACAACACTCCAGTCCCATCTGTCACTCTCTGCTCCTACATATAGTCACTATTTGAGAGCTCTCCATACTGAGTCTGTATAGCGCCTTTCAGTTGTGCTGATCCAGCAGGACCACATGCCTGTCCTACTTAACAGGTGACATTCAGTGACACTTGGGGGCCTCAGTAGTTGTTGGGGTGTCAGCCTGAAGGACATGTGGCTGTGAATCAACAGTGACCCCTGCTGGTCAGACTGGTATTTGTAGGTCTGAGGTGTCTCCGCCCCTCATTATGACACACACACCTGATTGGCTACTCAAACTCAATAATAATGGAGACCCTGACAGCCGCACTTGCCACGCATTCTCATCCACAAATTCAATCACAGAGGTGCTAAATCCTGTAAATTTAATTTTGACCCCAAACTACAAACACAAAGAGGACCTGCGCTTGTGGGGACATCAAGTGACCGGTGGAGGGTACTGGTCAGTGGTCACATGGTGTCAGATGGCTGATTGTTACACTGGAGTGAAGACCAACACTAAACCCTGGATAGAGGGGCTCAGTGAAGGAGGTGTTGAACCTGTGCAGGAGGGTCATTGTGTGTGAGACGCTATAAAATGACAGAGAGCCAGCAGGCCAATCCAGATACACACCTATTCTGGGCCTGTAGGGGGCGCTGATTGCTGTCCACTTGTTATTGTGAAACACAGAGTACTGAGAATGAGAACACCGCAAACACCAGGACTTGTCGTTGCATCCAAGGCGGCAGTCATCGCCTCCTCCTTTCCTGCTCAGTCCTTTATATGCGACTCCAATCTCCATGAAGTATCCTCTGCACTCCACCTCCCAGTAACAGCGAGTCCCAGTCAGAGCCTCTCTGCACAGAACTTGTTCCCAGTAGTAAAATCTCTCAGGATGATCAGGATATTCAGACCATGTCTCCTCATATCTCACCTTTTTGTTCCCTTCAGACAGACGGAGGTCTCTGTGCCGTGTTGATGTCCAGTGTGAGGGGACAGAAGTCTGAAAGGAGAGAAAAGAAAACGAGTGAGGAAATCTGGGAGTGTGTAACGGGACTAGGGGCGGAGCACAACACAGACAATTTACAAGAACCAATCAGGAGCTGAGCTGACGAGACACTAATAGTAAAGAGCTCTGATTGGACAGAATCTGTGGGAATTAAAACTAAAATTCTGAAATCACAATAAATCCGTATCCTTTTTATTTTCCAGTACTCCGTGTGCAGGAATCTGACTTGGTAGATTTGGAGCTCTTTATAACAGAACACAACATCACAGACAAATAATAGAAATAGCTGAAGTGAAAAAGACAAACTTCAAACCAAGTGGTAGAATAATCCAATTATAAAGGAGATGTGCCGATAGTGATGTGCCAGTGAGTGTGTGTGTGTAGTGTGTATTCCTGTGCTCACCCACATGTCCTCACACTGTACACACACACACCTTCACACAGTCTCTGACAGAACACATGAATACACACAGAAGATGGCTAAGTCACTGCTGGGAGAGGCTGTCGCTCTGGCTAAGAAACTCTGGAGGTGTCTGTTAGTTTGAGTTTGAATTGACTGAAGCGTTTGGGAGTTTGTGTGAAGAAGTGCTGAGCTGCTGAGATGAGTCTGTGGTGGTCCTTATGACACGGTTAGTGACACGAGATGTCTACAGGTCTGCACAGATGAAGAGCACAGCAGACCTCACCACACGCTCTCATTTATTTACGAAGTGTGCCGGTGAGCCAAACCAGACACCAATGGAGAATGTGATTACACTTTCAATTACGGCTTTGTGAAACTGAACGAGGATTGGCTATGAAATATTTAATTTCTTTATCTGGCGTAAGAAGTCCAATCGCCGCTGTGCCTTCTTATTGATGTGGTGGTGTTCATGTCCAAGCTGAGAGTGTTTGTGATTGTTGTGCTCAGAACTTTGAAGGAGTCCACCATATTGACTGCTGAATCATTCATTTCCAGTGTTAAAGGTTGTGACTGCTGTTTGTGAAAGTCAATGGCCATTTCCACTGTCTCGGTGGTCTTGAGCAGCAGGGTGTTGAAGCTCACCAGGACACAAGACGAGACCCCTCTTTTCTAGAAGGTGCTTCATTGCCATTAGTAATTAGACCAGTAATGGTGGTGTTATTAATGAACTTAATGATTTTAACTGAAGGATCAGTGGACCTGCAGTTATTGGGGTCCAAGGAGTAAAGTAAGGGGGTCCTTCCACAGCCTTCAGGGTCACCTGTGCTGATACAGAGACAGTCTGAGAGGTGAGAGTCCACACAAACATACTAATGTAGCAGACTCCAGTGCCTTTGACTTGTTGGGATGATCAGCATCTCTAACTGCTCTGTAAAGCAGAAACCCCAGCAGTTCTAATGTGGAGTCAGGAACTGATGCAGTAAGCCAGGTGTCCACACAGCAATACGCTGACCAGAGAGAATAAACCTTACTGGGGCCGAGAAGAAGGTGAAGATCATCTGTTTTGGGCCTCAGTGGTCTGACGCTGATAAAACTAGAAAGGGAAGGGCACTCGACAAGCGCGTCTCCTGAACCCCACAGGAGACCCT
>NW_024379188.1:0-13730 GCF_016835505.1 Polypterus senegalus
GGATGATGCCAGGCAAATACTACAATCTGGACTGCATAGTGCCTACTGTAATGCTTGGTGGAGGAGGGATGATGGTCTTTGGTTATTTTTCAGGGTATGGGCTATGTCCCTTGGTTCTGGTCAAGGATGCTGTTAATGCTACTTTAATTTAAACGATTTTGTGCTTCCAACTTTGTGAAAATAGTTTGGGGAAGGCCGCTTTTTGTATTCCGGCATGTCTGTGCCCCTGTACACAAAGCCAGGACCATAACGACATGGAAGAACTTGAGTGGCCTGCACAGAGCTATGATCTCACCTCTACTGAACACATTTGGGATGAATTGGAATTCCAATTGAGGGCTAGGTCTTCTTGTCCAACAAAAATTATGGGATAACTCCTACGTGAAAATATCCCATAAGTACATGAAAATGAAAATACCAGATACTTTTGTGTACATACGAGATGTTTTCATGTACACATATATGAAAATGTTTTGTATGTATGTGAAAGTATCCCGTACAAACGTGAAAACATCTTGCATGTAAGAGAAAGTATCCTGTATGCACAAGATATTTTCACATACGTAGAAGATAAAGGCTATACCATAATTTTTTTTCATAGTGCGGTTCAAAGTTTCCCTTACAATCTCTTTCTATGTCATCATCTTTCTGAAAGGAGCAATTTATTTATACAATGTGTTAAAAAAAAAATGGTAGTCTACTTGCTGAAAGATGAAATGAAAATATGTCAACACCTTGGAATCGTAATTCAAATTTGAATAAACTCACTTAGAATGACATTTAGAATGAATTGTACTACCTAATTCTGCTTCAGGTAGCAAAAAGGTAGAGTCTATCCAGAAGCACTGAGTGCAAGGCAAGAAACAGCCCTGAACAGAACGCTAATCCATTACAGGGTTCACTCTGGTACACACCGAAACTCACTCTCGAGTGGAATCCATTCAACAATGTTGAGGAAGTGGAAATAACACCTCAGCACCCAGAGAATCTACAAAGACACAGAAGAACTTGCAGGCTTCACATCGTCCACAACCAGGTGTAGGATTTCATCCCCAGACGCTGGACTGTAAATGGCTGCGCTACCTTATCAACTACCTTTCTGGTTAAAAAGTCCAGCTTAAAATCTGAGAAAACACAGCTTCACACAGGGCCATATAAACTACTACAGCAAATACGATTTTGAGTTGCTAAAATGAAATTCCGTCAAAATGAACTAGCCTGCCGCATCATTTTTTCACTTTGATTTTCGGGGGCGGGAGGGGTCTTTGAATTTAGCCCCTGTAGGTTGATCATTTTCATATCCATCAAACGATTTGTGGCATCCTTTCGTTCCTAACACATTACCTATTCCTTATCAGTACAGATATCCAGCAGGATTTTTTCCCATTGAGATATGATGTGTTTTCAAATTGTCCTTTAATTTTTGAACAGTTTATATATATATATATATATATATATATATATATATATATATATATATATATATATATATATATATATATATATATATATATATATTGTCAGGGATGCCAGGGGCCATGACCCGCCGGGACGCCAGGAGGGACCGGAAGAGGGTCAGAGCCCCGCCTGGATCACGGGGTTTGCCTCCGGGTTGCTTTGGGGCCACGGGTCAAGGGCATGGAAGCCTTTCCCTGTAGGGGCCCGTGGTCCCGCCAGGAGGCCCCAATGCCTTGGGACTTGTTTCCCCAGCACCCCGCCACACCAGGAAGTGCTGGGGAAGATTTAGACGGCTCGAGAGCAGCCGGGAGGACAGCCGGCACTTCCGCCACACTTGGGCGTGGTCAGAGAAGGAATGCCGGGAACACCAGGTGCTCATCCGGTCATCTATAAAAGGGGCCTCCATTCATTCGGGCTAGAGTCGGGTGGAAGAAGGACGAGGCAAGAGGAGTTGTGGAGGCGGCCCGAGAAGAAGGCATTGTGGCCAGGACTGAGTGACTGCTTTGGGGTTTGTGCACGGACTGGGTCTGTGTGACCTTTTGTAAATATTCTGTATAATAAACGGTGGTGGTTTGAAAACAAGATGTCCGCCTGTCTGTGCCCGGGTGGCGCTCACATCTGGCGAAGTCGGCAGGATGCTCCGCTTGTTTCAAAGGCGAGACCTGATCAAAAATATTGTTGTGGACGGCCCGGTGCAGCAGGGGACCCCACCCACGATACCGCTGGTGCTGCGTGCACACAGCCCCGCTGGGTAAAGGAACCCCACGGACCGCCAGGGGTCCGCAGGAAGGCCATGTTTCCCTGATGCGGCAGGTGGCGTGCCTACAACGAGTGCAGCGGTCTCCTACAAGCAGGCCGCTGCTGAAGGCGCCCGGGACCGCATGGCGCCAAGAAAGGCCACGCCGAGGAAGTGTCCTCGGTTTGACGAGTCCGAAGGTGAGTTCCTGCCTAGCGGCAGCTGGCCCATGGGGACCGGGCGTGTTTTCTTTGCAGGCAGGGACCTCCCGGATCCACGCCGTGGCAGGCGCATGCTGGTTCGCGGGCTCCGGCATGCGGGCGGCAGCCGCGAGGGCTGTGGAGGAGGAGATGCTGCAGCTCGAAGGCGCTGGCAACAGCAGGGCTGCCGGCAGGCACGCCGCCACCGCAGAAGGGGAGGCAAGATGGTCAAGGACCAGAAGTCCTCCCTGACAGGCACGCCGATTGACGGTGTGTGTCTTGCGGGCCCGCCGATGACTGCAGAGAGGCGGGACCAAGGAATGTCCATCACGGGCAGGGGGAGACCCGATTGGGCCGGGAGGAGAAGGCCCACAGGAAGTGGCCGCGCTGGAGGCTGACAGAAAGGTAGGCTCGCCGCTTCACTTCCCGTCTTTGCCGGCTGCTTTGGCGGAGCTGGGGTGTCCTTCAGCCCGCCGGGCAGCGTGGTGTTGTAGGTGTGTGCCTCCGGCTGAGGTGCTGGAACTGGAGAGGAAGGCGCGCGCGCTGAGAACGTTTCAATCAACAACGGACGGGCGCGACGCTGGAATCTCCAGCCGAGAGGTACAGCGGAGATGGTGAGTACAGCCGACTCAGAAGCATACCGGGAGGGTCTGCTGAAAAGGCTGTGATGACAACGATCAGTTCCGAGTAAGCAGCCCTCCGACAGGAGGTGAGCGGCGCCGCTGGCTGTGGCGCGACGAGGGGGAGTCCGTGAGGACGCTGTATGGACACGGGCTGCTAAGTGCCCCGGTCCTAGCGCCCGCGCCGAAGTCGGCTGCGGTCTTGCGCCGCACTATAGGGACGCAGACGGACAGAGGCCTTTTATTCCATAAGGAGTCTCAAACCGCCATGGCGCCCAGAGTGAACGGAGGAATAAAGGGCTGGGTGCCGATTCCTCCGATATGAAGGGGACGCAGACGGGAAAGGGGCTCGTGTTGATTAATACGGAGGCGCATACACCGCCAAGGCGCCCAAGAGTGAAGGGAGGATTGCGCTGGGTTCCGCTTCCTCCAATATGGTGAGACGCGCTGCTGGGTGCACGCCAGATGGCTGGCTGCCCTCTGGGGAGCAGAGGGAATCCCTGAGGCAGGCAGAGAGAGCAGGCGGTGCCGACGCACTCCATCATCGAGAGGGACACGGAAGCCGCGGAGAGGGTGCCGATCAGGCGTGCCGGGGTGATTGGAGGGGAACGCTGCCTCGCATGGCACGAGCTGGGTGCTTTGGCAGCGGTTCTGCCCTGTGTTCTCTTTGTAGGGACGGACTCGGCGGGCTGAAGGAACCTCTTCGTGGCGGAACAGCCCTCTGATGTCGGGCCGCCAGCGGAATGTTCTCTCTGCCGCGCGCAGCTGCGCCACAGCTGGAGGAGCCTACGGGGAACGAAAGTGGCTCGGACCAAAGGGGCGCTGGAGGTCTCGGAGGGGGTGCCGACGAGGAGGCCCCGGGTGTCGGTAAAAGGGGAGCACAACCTGTGCGAGGCACAGGATGCACCAAGGGCTGGTGCTCGATTGTGTCTCCGCCCTGTCCCTGCTAGGAGTGCGGGCCGACCCCGGCTATCCTCGAAAGTGGGGCCCGTTCGGGCTCTGCTGCCCTCATGGGACAGGTCGCTTCTTGCCCACGAAAGTGGTCTTCGCTGGCTGTGGGCACTGTCAGGGATGCCAGGGGCCATGACCCGCCGGGACGCCAGGAGGGACCGGAAGAGGGTCAGAGCCCCTGCCTGGATCACGTGGGGTTTGCCTTCCGGTTGCTTTGGGGCCACGGGTCAAGGGCATGGAAGCCCTTCCCTGTAGGGGCCCGTGGTCCGCCAGGAGGCGCCCCAATGCCTTGGGACTTGTTTCCCAGCACTCCCGCCACACCAGGAAGTGCTGGGGAAGATTTATGGCGCCCGGAGAGCAGCCGGAGGACAGCCGGCACTTCCGCCACACTTGGGCGTGGTCAGAGAAGGAATGCCGGGAACACCAGGTGCTCATCCGGTCATCTATAAAGGGGCCGTCTCCATTCATTCGGGCTAGAGTCGGGTGGAAGAAGGACGAGGCAAGAGGAGTTGTGGAGGTGGCCGAGAAGAAGGCATTGTGGCAGGACTGAGTGACTGTTTTGGGGTTTGTGCACGTGACTGGGTCTGTGTGACCTTTATTGTAAATATTCTGTATAATAAACGTGTGGTGGTTTGAAAACAAGATGTCCGCCTGTCTGTGCCCGGGTATGCGTTCACAATATATATACAGTATGTATACACACAGTAGTTATGTATTTATTTACCTATATACTTACTGTATGTATTTAAATGTTTATTTAATGAGCTCCCATAAAAAGCCAAATTTCCCCACAGGGACAAATAAAGATCTACCTATCTATCGATCTATGAAGCTTGAAGAAAATCATACATATTAAGACACTGTTTTAATGTGAAAAAAATTCTGTTATATTATTGTATTCTGCATCTTTTAATCTTGTCAGCTGTACTGCTCTTTTTAATGGATTATGGACATCTTCATAAACTGTAGTGTATTCAGGGCTGCTTGAATTTTATGTCTTATTTGCACATGACTTCATTTCATGGAAGTTAATGTAAATAACTTATTCCTATAAAAATGTATTTTCTTCTTGCTTTAACATGCAACAGTTTTTGTGAATTACTTTAAATTACATTTTTAATAAAACATTTTTTTTCAAAGCAGGTTTCTTTGTAAATGGGGTTCTAAATTGTGTCTATCCATCAGTTAGACGCATTCACAAATTCACAACGAGACAGCGGATGAAAAAGAACACAAACATTACAATGGAACAAGAAAGCAGCACACAGAAAGGAGAAAGAAAAAGTAAAATCGTTGACACCCCCACCTAGCCTAAATTTAACCATCATAATGAATTAATAACTCTGCTTTTGTCTCCTGTGTCCAGTGGGTGAAGTTCCAGAGGTACTGGCATTCATTCAAAAGTAAGTACTATATACTGTACTGTACAATTCTATGTTACTCTGCCATGTTCTTTATGGATAGATGGAACTTTCCATTAAAAACATACTTGTTCAGTCTTTTTCTGGTGGCAGGGTCATGAAGTGTACCACTTGAAATGTTGACAGGGGCCCGCAGATCCCTGGAGGTATGCCTTGGAGTTTTTTCAGATTTCATAGCACATCATTTGATTTCATGCCAGTGTAAATTTAAAATACAATACAAATTACAAATATAATAATAATACATTTTATTTATATAGCTCCTTTCCCATGCTCAAGGCACTTTACAGAGTTTAAGAAAGAACAGCAGGGTATACAGTATGTAGCATTGTACTAAACCAGATAAATTAATAAAGAAGAGTAAGACAGTAAATTCAGAGAAAAGCCTAACAGACAACGTAATTGATGGTCCAGCACACACACATACAGGTTACATGAGCATCTTGACAGAGAGGTAAACTGAGAGAAGGGTAATAAAGTCAGATAGAGCTAAAAGCCTTCCTGAACAGATGAGTTTTGAGTTGTTTTTTAAAAGAATTCATGGAATCAGCTGATCTGATTAATTTCGATAGGTTATTCCAGAGTCTGGGCGCTATACAGCTGAAGGCCCTGCTGTCACCCATGGAGTGTAGATTAGTGTGGGGTACAACAAGATTGCCAGAATCAGAGGACCTTAGTG
Organism: Polypterus senegalus; assembly: GCF_016835505.1. Lineage (NCBI taxonomy): Eukaryota > Metazoa > Chordata > Cladistia > Polypteriformes > Polypteridae > Polypterus > Polypterus senegalus. The sequence continues at coordinate 6,066 of NW_024379188.1, forward strand.
GGCGGACAGGCACATAGTGATGGAGAAGGTCACTGATGTAGTTTGGTGCAAGGTTATTTAAGGCTTTGTAGGTTATTAGAAGGATTTTATATTCGATTCTGTAAGACACAGGGAGCCAGTGAAGACAGAGCAGGATGGGTGTTATGTGCTCACTGCTGCTGGTTCGAGTAAGGACCCTTACAGGTGAGTTTTGAATAAGCTGGAGCTGTGATATAAGATTAGAAGGGGAACCTGCCAACATGGAATTACAATAATTGATGCGGGATGTGATAAAAGCATGGACAAGTTTCTCAGTGTTAGAAAAGGAGAGGAAGGAGTGAACACGTGATATGTTACAGAGGTGAAAGTAAGAAAGTTTCTTAATTTGATGTATGTGGGTGGAATAAGAAAGGGAGGAATCAAAAATGATACCAAGATTCTTTGCATTAGAGGCAGGCCTGATGAGATCACTGCCAAGATGGACTGGGAAGGAGCTCATTTTATTAAGTTGCATTTTAGTCCCAGTTTGCAGGAGTTCAGTTTTGTTGCAATTTCATTTTAAAGAGTTCTGTTCCATCCAGGTTTTAATTTCACTGAGGAAGTTGTGAGCTGAGAACGATCTAATGAAGTTCCACTTTAACATTGAAGTAGAGTTGAGTATCATCTGCAAAAAATGATAACCCAGTCCAAAGCTACAAATAATATGGCCAAAGGGAAGCATTTAAACAAAGAAAAGCAGAGGACCAAGGACAGCGCCCTGTGGAACTCCTTGTATGACTGGCGCTGTGTTGGGCCTGCTGTTTCCAAGACTAACAAACTCTTGCCTATCAGTCAGATAGGACTTGAACCACTGGAGGGCAGTGCCATAGATACCCAGCATGTTCTCCATTCTGGACAGCAGAATATCATGTCTGACAATGTCAAATGGTGCACTGAGGTCTAACAGAATTAATATGCTGGTTTGTCCAGAGTCTGCTGCCATAAGCAAATATTGGTTACCCGTAGCAGAGCAGTTTTACAGCTGTGCTGCGCCCTGAAACCAGATTGAAAGGGTTCCATCAAGTTATTAGTGGTTAAGTAGTCAGTAATTTGGGAGACTACAACACGCTCAAGAACGTTTGACAGAAAAGGTAAGTGGGAAATAAGCCTAAAATTGTTAAGATCAGTCAGCATCAAGACCAGACTTTTTTAACATTGGGGTTAAAAAAGTTTTAAAAGTGAGCGGCACAAAGCCAGTGTCAAGGGATGAGTTTATTATTGTTGTAATAGTCAGGATTATGGCATAAAGGCAGGATTTACGTAGTGTGCTGGGGATGGAGTCCAGTACACAAGTAGTCAGCCTCATCTTACAAAAGCAGGTCACAACAAAAAAAGCTGATGAGACTGGGAGAACTTGGAGAAGGAGCTGAGTGAGGAGTGAAAACATAGAAAGATATAAAGAGATGATGTATTTATGTTAGTTGAATTATTTAGATCTTTAATTTTGTTACAGAAAAAGTGGAGGAATTTCTCACAGACTTCAGTAAAAGAGGTAGTTGGGCCAGATGCGGGTTGGAGTAGTTTATTAACTACAGAGAACAAAACCCTTGGGTTATCGTGGACACTTTCCATTATTTTGCAATAATGGGTGTTCTTAATTCTCCATTTTAAAATTATTCTTACCATTATAGAGTGAGGAGCTTCAAATTGTTTCAAGTGGCCTTATAATCCTTCTGAGACAACAATTGCTTCTCCAAAACCACTAGAGTTGTGTTTAGTTCTTTGAACATTGTTAACCACAAACAAGAATGCTCCAGATTGAGCTGCCAAAAGTTCTGTTTTATATAGAAGTGGTAAACTTTCCAGAACACACATTGATTAATCAAGTGCGATTCATTGCAGCACCCAACACAAGCTACCTTCTTAAGTGACATGAAAGCTGTAAGGGTACACTTATTTTTTTCACATATGGGATCTGCATGCTCTCTATTATAAAAGAAAATCTTGAGATGAAACTTGTTCCAAGAGATTTTTTCAAGTCTGCCTTCCTCTTAACCATTTACAACCACACCCACAGTTCTTGTGCTCTCAGCTCTTATAAATTTTGACATTTTCCTCACTTTAAGTTCCCAATAAAAAAATAAATATTATGTCCAAATCTTATTGATGAATGTCATCCTGAAGGGTTATCAACAGAAAAAATGAGTTCATGGGCAATCGTAGCGCCGGGAAAGGATGAAGACAAACGAATTAACATGAAAATTGTCGATTGGTTACACAATCGATGACATGTAAAATTTTAACAGGCAACAAGAAAAGTAATGTAGTACATCTTCCGCGGATAACATTATATAACATTTGTGGTCCCCGGCCGGGTCTGGAGCCTGGCTGGGACACCCAGGAGGACCAGAGGAGGGTTTGTGCCTCCTCCAGACCGCGAGGGGGCGTCCGTCCTGGTTATGTTGGGGGCCTCGGGTAAAGGGCTTGGAAGCCCAGCCCTGTAGGGACCCGTGGCCACCACCAGGCGGCGCCCCGATGCCGGTATATCCCGCGGTGGTCCCGGCCGCGCCTGGAGGACCAGAGGAGGGCTTGTGCCTCCTTCAGACCGAGAGGGGGCGTCCGTCCTGGTTATGCTGGAGGCCTCAGGTAGAGGGCTTGGAAGCCCAGCCTAGGGACCGAATGGCCACCACCAGGCGGGCGCTGCCTGAACAGCACAGCCCAGCACTTCCGCCACACCAGGAAGTGCTGGGGAAGATGACAGGGTACACCTGGACGGCTTCTGGATTCATGCGAGCAGCACTTCCGCCACACTGGGGTGTGGCCAGGACTGATTGCCGGAAGCAGCTGGAGCCCATCCAGGTTCCCCTTTAAGGGGCCATCTCCCTCCAGTCAGCAGTGGATGTCGGGTGGAAGTGGACAGAGCTGGAGAGAGGACGGGAGGCGGTCAAGAGAGGAAGGCACAAAGGACTGTGTGGCCTGGACAATTGGGGAATCGGTGCAAGAGACACTCGGGAGTGCACGTTGATTTGTAAATAATTATTGTAAATAAACAGTGTGTGGTGGAGCCAACGATGTCCGTCTGTCTGTGTCCAGGTCCAAGTTCACACATTAAATATCGTATGCTGGAACAATTCCAAGTTTCAAAAACACCAAGCTTTTCAAACTTGTCACCCACATTTATTAACTTTAATTCAGCTTAAAAGTTAAGTATATAATTCTTTACATTTATATTGCGCTTTTCTCACTACTCAAAGCGCTCTCCATGCAAGGAGAAGTAATAAACAGCAGGCTTAATTCAAACAGTGGAGAAAACAACATCTCTACTGTTGCTTCATTAGATTGTCTCATAGTTTCTCCCCTTTTAAATCCATTAATATATGGTGTTATTTTGCCTGGAATATGCAAGAAAGTGTTTTATGTATTTTCATACAGCTGCCAGAATCTTAACTAGGAAAAGAAAATCTGAGCACATCTCTCTGGTTTTGATGTCACTACATTGGTTACCCATGCCATTTAGAATTAACTTTAAAATACTGCTTATGGTTTATCAAAGCCTTAAATAATCTCACTCCATCCTATATTTCACCTTATACTCCAAATCATAACCTTAGATCTTCAAATGAGTGTCTGCTTATTATTCCAAGAGCTAAAATTAAAACAAGTGGTGAGGCAGCCTTCTGCTGTTATGCACCTAAAATCTGGAACAGCTTACCAATAGAAATTCGCCAGGCTTATATAGTGGAGCACTTTAAAAAACTGCAAAAAACTCATTATTTTAACATGGCTTTCTAATAGTTTCATTTTAGTTTAACCCTGATATTCTGTATATGGATTTAATTATCATTTTTTCATTGCTCTGAAATCCATACTAACCCCCTGCTTTCTCTGCTGTTCTTTTCCATTTTTCTGTGGTGGTGATCTGCACTACCACCACCTGATCAAAGCACTGCGATGTCCCAAAATTGACAAATTAAAGGCCAGAGGTCCACATGACCATCAGCATCTAATTCTTCCATGTGAAGCCTGAAAGCCGTGAGGACTGATTGAGATCATTTATGTTAAGTAGAACGCCCAGTGGGGGCTGGGTGGTCTTGTGGCCTGGAAGCCCTGCAGTTTTTATTTTTTTCTCCAGCCGTTTTTTTTTTTTTCTGTCCTCCCTGGCCATTGGACCTTACTTTTATTCTATGTTAATTAGTATTGCCTAATTTTCTTTTTATACCTTTTTTTTTATTTCTTTATCCTGTAAGGCTACATCATTTGCATGAAGTCATTCTATATAGATAAATGTTGTTGTTGTTCATGTAAGAACAGGAAAAGGCCAAATTGGGTAACATATTGCAAAAATAATTTAGGGTTAAAAATATAAGTTATTTACTTTACAGCGTTTACATGTTTTATTTCATACCGTTTTAAAAAGACTTAAGATTTTAGTTGTAAGTTAATTTCTTCCAATTACAGTACTGAAATTCTAAATAGTATTGTAACTATGCATAACAGGGTAGCTAAGAAATCCAAGGACGCCAGAGGAACCATAATGATGCTCTGGGAAACCTCAAAGGACGCAAGAACTCCAGGTATCTATAGACCTGTCGGCATGGTCAACATAATAATTTATACTAATAATAATATTTAGATTTTTTATAAAGCACTTTATCACAAACTCAAGGTCACTTTACCAGAATAATTTAAACAAAATACACAGAACAATCTAGGAACAAAAAACTTAAGGTAGTACAATACAAGACAAACATAAAAATGTTAAAATATCTCTGGATATTAAAAAATATTCAGAACATATAGCATAGTTCTTTCTAGACAAGTTAACTTGACAATTTTCCAGTTGTTGCAGCACACCCAGTTGACCCAATTACCACATAATGGGAGGTGTGACGATAACATTACAGTAATTGTTACCATAGAATAAGGGCTTTTATTTCATTGGTAGAAATAATCATTGTGTATTGCAGTTTATTGCTATATACCTGTCATATGCCATAACGGTTAGAATAGTTATTTCCATGTTGACACATATAACTTCAAAAAGAAAAAGAAAATATATACATGTTATATATTAACATTTACAATTGCCTCTGCTAAATAAATCTAGCCCAAGCTTGACATGGTGGGATGAAGTGTTAGTGAGGTACTCGCTATAAAAGAGCAGAGGGGTATGACCCCTGTGCATCAGCAATCGGGCGGTTCTAGTCAGGTTGCTCTTGCTCAGTGAATTGTGCCATCGCAAGCTTTTATACGCTCCAATGAGATATATATATATCTGAGAGAGTAACCACGGAGCACACTGCCTTGTTTTTTGTATTGTGCCTACGTGACCACATAGAAATACTATTCCGAAGCAATGTTTGCACTGTTTTATGTTTTTTGTATCTCATACACCTTTATCGTAAGAGCATCCTTTATCTACGATGGAGCGTTCAATCAGAAGAAAACATGAAGCTGGTTTTAAATCAAACATCATTAAAGTAGCAAAAGAAATTGGTAACCGCGCTGCTACAACAAAATTCAATGTGTCTGAGAAACTGAAGCGAGACTGGAGGAGGAAAGAAGTTGTAAAGAAAATTAAGTGTCGATTTTTACGTACGCACATAAGTCGATGATCAATTTTATGGGATTCAAGACCGACTTATAAGTGAGTATATATACGGTAACTGTGTTTGTTACCGTGAAGCTTTGATTACCAGTCAATGGCTGATACTGTTGAGCCAACGAAGCTGTAATAACGAATACATGTCAATGTCGTAGGTAAACGCGGGTTGTTTTTCTGCAGTTATATTTTTGAATAAAAGTGCATTTGTTCTGTTACATTTGTACCTTTTGTAAAAGTGTTTCTTTGATATTTGGAATTCATGTCTACATTTTGTCAATTATTTCTAACACATGAAAAAATGTTTCTGTTTTAACGATGTGTATACTGTACATAGATTGCTATAGACATGGAACACACATGAAATGCAAGAGTTCCAAATAACGATATAGTATTTATAAAAGGTGTCAATTTGCCTGACTTCTCACTCTATACAACTCTAAGCAACTGACACGCAGGTAAACAGACTTGAGCTGAGACAACTGTGCGGGTGGGGGGATACGATAGTAGAATGCTTGCTGTTTGCTGCTTATCAACATATTTACAAAACAAAAAGGCGATGACAGAGAGGTGAGAAGCGCTCTAAGCTGGGACGGATCTACGAGTTTTTTCGTGTTCTCTGGTAATTCTAGTGTTAAATGATTTACAGGACCTATTTAATACATACTGACCCTCTCTAAGGCCTTGTATTAACTGCTTAAGGTGTTCTCAGTACTAAATGCTCATACTAGACTTCACCTTAGGCTTGTCTAGGTCCCTAGGAAATAATCTTAACTACTTCCTTTTTTATAACCTAACGCAACTATAAATACTTTGACTGTTTAAACAATCTTTTTCTAAAATGTGCTGTTTATCCCACATTCCTCCTGGCTTCTGTGCTCACTGGCTTGAGCTTAATGTACCTGAGTTAACTAATAATACTTTCATTTTTTCTTTACCAACTTATTTACTTTTAACAGATAAATAAAAACAGATAATTATTTATTTACCTCCCACAGATGAACTTTTTCTTTTGCACGCACTGCTGGGATGCTACACAACACCAAACACACTTACAGTATGCTTGCTTTTTGCTCCAAAGTAGCTGAATAAACAGCAAATATCTTTATAAAGAGAAAAAACCAGAAAAGATCTACCTTGCCCCTATGTGGCAACCAAAAATAAGACTTGGGAGTAAAACTGAATTTTGATCAAGTTTTACATACAGATTAACCAGTGTATCCATACCAGCAGTGGGGATGACTTTAGAACGCAGCACAACTTTGTACATGAGCAAAACAAAGCCTTCTAGGATGGATCATTATAATAATAATGATTTACTTTATCACATTTATGCTTTGTAACATGCCCAGTGGGGGCTGGGTGGTCTTTTTGCCTTGAAGCCCCTGCAGGTTTATTTTCTCAATAAACTCAGAGATTCTGTTTTCTTCTCTTCCCTGGCCATCTGGCATGCAGCATTAGTCATTTACCATTATAATCATTAGAAAATGAAAATCTATGTTAATTGAATTGTAGTTTAAGCCTGTATTATCGTGGTATTCCCCTCTACTTATTTTCTTCAGGGATAAGTGTACTCATCAGTTCATTACCGGGTTGGTCTACTCTTGCACCTTAAGATTAACACACACATACACAGATATACACACAGACCCTAACCATAAAAGTACCGTATGAATGACACATACACAGCCCGTTATTCTCTAGCGCTTTAACACACACAAGTGTCATACGAATAACACATGCACAATCTGTCATTCCCTAGTACTCCAAGAGATTTACTAGATACTAGATAGTACTTTTGGTCTCCAATAATGTATTCAAATATACAAAGGTGCAACATCCTTGGCCAAAGGCCATTTATCAACCAATAAATGTCTTACTTTAACATACTGTTCACTATTGGACAGAGCCCTTTGTCCTCAACCCGATAAACCTTGCAGTTTGGATCATATGACACACTTCTTTACTGCTCCAGGTACTCTATATATTAGCACTCTACATATAAAAGCAAAGTATAGAAAGTTAAAACCAACTTGCCATTTATTACAGAACAATAATACCAGTAGATGGCAGTATAAAAGAAAATGTAGATAGCAAAGTCTGAA
>NW_024379189.1:0-24153 GCF_016835505.1 Polypterus senegalus
CCCCCAATTTTGAAAAAACCAAAAAAAAAAAGTTTTAAAAATTTTTTTTGTTAAAAAAAAGGGTACGTTCCCTAACAAAAAATCCAAAAAAAAAACGGCCCAAAACCCCTTGTAATTTTTTTTTTTTTTGGGAAAATTTTAATTTTTTTTTTTTTTCCCCGTCCCGGGCCCAAAAGTACCCCTTTTTGAAAAACCTTTTCCTTTTTACAAAAAAACCCTTTTTTTTTTTTTTTTTTTTTTTTTTTTTTTTTTTTTTTTTTTCCTTCGTTTTAAATTTTTCCCAAAAAAGTATAAAACAAAAATGGTGGGTTTGTTGTATTTTATTTTAATTTCTTTTTTCCAAATTTTAGATTATTGCTGCGGAAAAAAAGGTTTATTTTAAAAACCAAAAAAATTTAAAAGAAACCCCTTTTGCATGAGTATTTGATGACATTGTTTAAAAAACGAACAATTTGGTTTAATAAAAAACCTTTAAACTTTTTTAGTTTTAAGGCCAGTAGTAAAATTTTAAAATAAAATTTTGCAAAGGGGTGCCAAAAAAAAACCTGTTTAAAATCCACTTTCATGGGGTCTTTTTTCCAAAAATTTATTCTTTAAAAAACCAACTTGGGCTTTTTTAAATTTTGTAATATTAATGGTTTACCTTAAAAGTAAATTGGGAACCCGGACCCCAAAAGGAAAGGGGAAAAAAACCCTCTTTTAATTCAAAACAATTTCTATGCATTGTGAAGGGAAACAAAATAAATAAATTTGTTCCGAAAATTATATCAATTTTAATTTTTTGGATTTTTTGGTAAAATGAATCAATGGTTTTTTCCCAAAGTTGTACCAGACAATGGCCTCCCTTTGGGGGAATAAAGCACCTCCTGAGGTTTAAAAACTCTTCAAGCACGTGCCGGCTGCCCCTGAAAATAACACTGCATGAATCCCAGAAAAATTCCAGTCCATTTCCCCGGTACTTCCCCCAAATAACAAAGACCCCACCGGGCAGCTTTCTTTAGATTGCTAAACAAAAATGCTGATGTGGGAATATTCGGATTTGCTCAATTCTTTTTTAAATTTAAAGCTCCAAAAGTTTCTCATTTCAGGGGTATTAATTTTAAATTTTAAGTAACGGTGTAAAATAATAGGAATTTTTAGGAATAATCCCATTAAAATTTAGAAAAATACAATTTAGACGTAAGTACCCTTTGAGCATCCTTTTCCCTTTTTTTAAAATTTTTTTAATTTTTTTAAAAAATTTTTTTCTTAATAATTTTTAAAAAGCATTTTCCGTTGTTATTCCTTTTTTTATGCAATTAAAAAAATTTTATCTTTTCAGAGCCTTTTAAAATAAATACTTTCTCAGAAAGTCGGTAAAAGCTAACCCCCCCCTTGACCCTAATTTGGGTTTCGGGGCCCACCTTGATTTGGGAAAACGGGGGGCGGAACTGACTTACAATTTTAAAAAATTTTTTTCAAGAAGTTTATATCTAAATAAGGTCCCATACAGGATTTTAAAAATCATTTTTAAACCGCCAACCTTTAATTTTAAATACCCCAAAACATGTAAAAATAAAGGAAAACATTTTTTAAAAAAAATAATCCCCTTTTGCAAAAAATCAGTCCAAAAAATACAGAAGATCCCCATCAAAACAAAAATAAAAAAAAACTAACCAAAAAATTTCCTGTCATCGGTTTTAGTTTTCCCCAAATAACATCCTTAAAGGCCCACCTGCTGTCCAAAGTTCCCCATGGTTCTGACCCCCAAAAATTAATTAAAGAGCCATTGAGTTGTAAACCTTCCACTGCTTCTTTTGAATTAAACATTTCTTTTTAAACATGCCCCAACCGGGGGTTTTTTTTAAACCTACGGCAAGATGATCTTGCAGCGAAAACAATTTACCCCTCAGGCTTCCCAGCAAGGGCAAAAGAAAAAAAAAAAAATACCACCTTTTATTATGTAGATTTGTTAAATTTAGTTTCTTTGACTTTACTCAAAAAAACCCCAACGCCTTGGGGATCCCAAATAACGGCCAGAAAAAACTACAAGTGACCTCACCCCCCCCCTTTAAAGGGAAAATATCTTTTTTAAACAAACCAAAATTTGTCAAAATTCTGAAACACTGCAAAACCAGTTTTAAAAACAACCCCAAAAAAAATTTTGTCCAGAATTCGAAATAAAAAAAAACACCTACAATTTTTCCCCCCAATGGAAAGATCCCGGGGCCCCTTTAAAAAGCCAAATGGGCCCCGGTGAATAACACATAACCAAAAAAAATTTACAATTAAAAACCCAAAAAGTGGTAGTGTTTCCAAAAACCCCAATTAAATTTTTTGTCAATTTGAAAAAAAATGTAAAACCCAAGTGTAACATTTTTTTAAAAAAAAATCTTAAAATTTTAAAATAAAAAGGAAAAAGAATGTTTTCCCCCAATACACGGCCTTTAAACCCAAAAGCAAGGAAAACCTAAAAAAAAAAGGGGGTTTAAAGAAAATCAAAAAAAAATCAAACCCAAAAACCTAGAAAGAGCAGAAATTGCTTTAAATGAAACAAAGAAAAATTTTAAATTTTTTAAGCTAAAAAAGTGAAAAAAAGAGAATGTATTCGATTAGGAAAATTCAAAGTTTGGAGGGAGATTTAGAATTAAATTTTCATCACAAAGCAGATTAAAGCAGTACGGGGCTAAAAAACAGAAAATAAAAAAACCAAAATCCCAAACAGCAAAGGAAAAAAAATGAGTTTAAATTGCTTGTGGGTGTAATACCTTAACAAAAAGAAAATTTTTAATTTTACCCATAATAACTTTATGTTTCTTTTTTTTTTTAAAGCACAAATAGTTGAAACGGTTTAAAGAAAAATTCAATGTTTTTAACTCCGGCCGGAAACCCATCCTTCCACCAGCTAGTATAAATTTTTAGCGCCTTTTTGCAACAGTCAAGTCAAATTCTAAAATCACCTGAGCCCCTAGTGTCCTGCTTGACCAGAATATCAAGTTACTCTGAGCATTTTTTGTTTTATTCCCCCTTTACCTTTTTATGCCCCCTGATGTCTTGTAACCATTAACTTTATTAAATTACCCGCCGGGTCCCGACAGCAGTTTTGGGCATTCTGGGGCCCAAACCAACTGCAGCAGGACTGGCTTGTCTCTCACTCTGGCTGCTCTTTTTTTAACAATGAAAAGGTGGTCTTGTTTTTAAAAGAAAAGTCTGGTGATTTCTATCGTTAAAACCCCTTTACTATCCTTTCCCCACAACAGATTTTAACAAAAATTAAAATTTTGACTTTGGGGCCTTTTCTTCAGATTAAGCCCAACAGAGGGGGGGAAACAGGGGTCGGGGACAAAACATTGTTTGAGCCAAAATTAAAAAAGGGATGGGGAAGTTTTGTTCAAACCAAGTAGTTATTTTTTTTTAAAATTTTATTATTTTTCAATAAATTTTAAATTTTCAAGAATTTCTTAGGATTCAGTCAGTACAGGTCGGGGTTTGTGTGTTCCGTTCAATCAGTTATTATTTTACCATTAAAAATTTATCCTGCGAAGTGTTAATTTTAAAAATTTGTTATTTTTTTCGATTTAATTCATTTTCATGAATGCCCGGGTTTTTGGGAAAACTGCACCATTGTTAAACCCCCGGGACAGCCCCCACCCCTCGGGCCCCATTGCCTTTTTTTCACTCTTTGTGAAAACAATCTGATTTCAGAAAGTAAAATTAGAAAAATTTGGAATCAAAACCCCTTTTCAAAATTTGCTCTATTCTCTTAACCTGTTTAGCATAAAAACCATCCTTTTTCTATGCACTCAAACCACAGTTTCTTTTTTTCTGCATTTCTTGCCATCTTGAGCTGACAATTCACACGTCCGACTAAAAGTTAAGCGCAGCCCAACCATTTTTGTTGGTTTGGGTTTTAAAGAATTGTTTAATCATTTTGGCATGTGGGAAATTAGAATAAAAGTTTTGGGGACGGGTCACTAAATTTATCTGGGGAGTCAAAAAATAAATAAAAAAAAAATACAAGCAGGAAAAAAAAGGGAAAGTTTTGTGGGGGAAAATTAAAAATTTTTCTTAAAATTTAACATCACCCCAAACTTTTAAATGTGGAAATTCAAGATTCAGTGTTAAATCAGGTCCTATTGAAATTTTTTTTTTTTCAAAAGGGGGGCCCCAGCCCATTAATAGGTGGGATGTTTACTAAGGAAATAATCTTACTGCCCAAAAGGAAAAAGGGGTAGGAATTTTAAAAAGAAAAAATGAAACATGTTCTTGTTGTTGGTACACTTTACGAAATGTAATAAAATACTTTCTTTGGCCCCCAATACCCATAACCCCCTTATTACTATGGGAATAAGTTCAACAGATTTAAAATATCCAAATTCCTACCCCTAAAATGTAAATGGGGGAAAAAATTAAAAAAAGAGCATCTGCTATCTGAAAGGAATATAAAGAGGGCCAAAAATCTTTCCCCATTCTAAAAAGCGAGATTAAACCTCCCAATCCCACTTACAAGTTTATTCTTCCCCCTTTTTATTTTCCCAGAAAGGTTAGCATATAAGTTAAGATGGTCGGAGGTTTTCTTCTTCCAGAAGTTGGCCATGCTGTACTTGGGTGTTTCATCCCCCAACCCCCAGCCTCGGGTAACTTTGACATCAGGGGGTGAAGTGAGAGAAGAGGATGCATCCCGGGGGCTTTAGGTCAGCTACGGACTTGGCCCCTCAGTTTTTCAACATTCACTGTTTCACAGGTTGTCGGTAGAACGTTCAGCCTGTCGCCTATGTCATCGTCCACATCCCCGATCCCTTTAAAAGACAAGTCCAGTTTTTTTGAAGAATTTTTTTACCCCAAGGAAAAAAACAACCCACTGGGAAGTTGTCTTCAGCCCATTTGGCCCATTATTTAATTGGTCCTGCTGCTTATCATAAACTCATCCTGAGGGTATGATCTTAACAAATCAAATGTTTTGCCCCCATTTTAGAGAAGATCAGCTGGTGACATACCTTTTTTGGGGGATGTGTCAAAAATTTAAAAAAAAGGAAAGATTTTTTTTAAAAGTTTTCCTTTGGATGTTTAAAAATATTTTGTTTTCTTTCAGCCAAGCCATTAGTAATGAGGGGGATGAAGATGATTAATACCAATACATTTTGGGAATTCCCTTTTTGGGACAAAAGTTGAAAATTTTCTGGGTTTGGGAATCTTTTCGATGTATGATAGACATAAATTTTCATCAATCTGTGAAAAGAAAACCCCTTTGGTTTTGGGAAGCAAAGTTCAAGGACTGGCGGGCCCTTTATGGATGGGTGTGGACTTGACAAAATGCTGAGGCCGGGCAATTGAACATTTTTTTTAATATCACAATCAAGTTAGCCACCAAAAGTAATCCTACTTTTCATTTGGAGGGCCCCAATTCAGGTAACTCATCCAAAACTTTTTCCCTTAACCTTGGGGTAATTACCACATCCCCCCAATGAGACATCCTGTTTCCAAAGCCTTCCCATGGGTGGGCTGAACATGGGGCGAAATGAAAGGTGCAAAGGGCCCTGATTTACAATCAATCAGTAGTTCTGAAAGTGTTGAATTGTCCTTGGTTTCCGCCTGATTGAGTTCAGGTGTCCCTTTTTTTTTGGGTTTTTCGGTGGGGAGTCTTGACAATCTGCATTCCAGGCCTAAGTCCGGTTTTATATCATAATTGTACCCCTACGTAATGCTCAGCTCTGATGCTGTTTACTGTTATAGTTACCACAGGGGCCAAAGTAGAGGGAGTTTTTATCTAAACAAAGTGTTTTACCAAACAGTTAAGTTTGTTTTTTTTTTTTTATTTCAGAAATGATGTTTAAAGTCTCTTTTTGAGGATATTTTTTTTCCTTTTATTTAATTTTTTTCAGGCAAATGTTTTTTTGGTTCCCCCAAAACATTCAATCAGCAGCCCCAAAACCCGAAGGGGTGGCATAAAATGCAGGTGAATTGGTTAGATGGCTAAAAAGGGGGAAAACTCCATAATGTTTTGACCAAACCAACAATGGAACCAAAGGGGGATGCCTTCAAGACAGAAAGCTTTTATTTTTGGCCCCTTTCCCAAATAATAATCACTTTTCTAACCCCCAACCCAACAGTATTTAATCTTGGGTTAAAAACATTTAAAAACTGTATAGGGATAATGTTTTCTTTTTAACGTTTTTTAAAATTTTCTTCTCTTCAACAAAATTTTTTCCACTCCCAAATCTGAAACTTTTAAAAAGCAATCTCCCCAAATTTCCTCACCTCCCCCCCATTTCTATTGAAAAAATATGATCTTTTAAAAGACTCAGACAGCATCTCAACAGAATAAAACATGAAAAAATCTTTTCCCTTTTTAAAGAACCGGGCTACAAGGGGGAAAAAGGATCTTTTTTTTAAACTTTCCGAAAAAGGGTGGAAGTCACCATGCACTGTACACCCAGCCCAAATGTAAAGCATTCAGTTGTTCAACTTAATCTTTCATTGATCACTTTTATCACTTTTTAAAATTTTCCAAAATTTTCCCCGGAAAACCCTGTGAAATTCAATGAGCTCCAGCCTCACTAATTTTTGGAAGGAAAAACATTTTTTGGGAAAAAATTTTGAATCAACCAGACAGCCTTGGTGTCCAATCCCCCCAACCTTTTTAAAGCTGTGTGGGGGGGCGGGAAAAGGGGAAAGTGAAAAGGGACAAACTATTAAATGGCTGACCTGGACTGTAGCTTTCCGTTAATAAGAATCCGAATTCAAACTTGAATAAGTGGGGTAACTGATGTTATATACTATTTAAAATTTAAAAAAAATCAAATTCTCATTTGAGCAGCGGAAATTTTTTTTTTTAATATGGCAAGATCTACAGTTAAAAAATTTTGAAAAAATTTATTTTTGGGGAAAGGACATTTTTGTACTTGGGCTTTTGAAGATTTGTTTGATGTTGACCCCCTTTTTCCCCAGGAGGGGGTCGAATTCGCTTATTTTGATTTAAAAGGAATGTTTTTTTCCCAATTAAAAAATTTAAAAAGTGTTAAAACTTTCTTGAAAAGTGTTGCCTTAGTTTTTGAATGCCATTTCACACCTTGCAACCTTTTCATTGCTCCACAAAATGTTGCTAGTGTGGCTGAGTTGTTTATTATTATTTTTAAAACATTTAAAAACTATGTTTTTTTTTATATGAAATTCTTTTTTTTTATATTTGGAATTTTTTTAAGGGAATGCAATCACTGTATCTTTGTATATAGTTCCTGTTTGCCTTTTTACCGGGGGCTATAAAAAAGAAAACCCATGGGAAAATATCGTAAAAGACCCGGAAAAAAGTGTGGCTTTTGGGTGGTCTTCTCAATACTCCACCTTTGTGAACAAGTTTTGAAATAGTGTCTTTTTTTTGAAACCGAGCTTTACGTCATGTAGTTTTAATGTATTTTGATTCTTTTTATCACTTTTGGTTGGCACAAATATTTTTTAAAAAGGTTTGGTTTTTTAAAAGATCCGTCTTTGTATATCGTTTGGTTGCTCGGGGGACGAGGGGGCCCTTTAGGGTATGTGCCCTCTTGCTTTGGGGGTCGAATGTTAATTACCTTCATTGTTATTGTTTATATGCATTTGTTAAATTTGTATTTGTATTTATGTGTATATTAAAAAAAAAAAAAGCGGATGCGCTTTGAGGAGACGAGGAAAAAGTCACTGCGGTCACAGGGAACCTTTTCGTTGTCTTGGTTTGGGTGCGTTGCAGAAAAATGGGAGAATCCGGATATTGTTTTGTCGTCTTCCTTAAAAGCATCAGCAACCATTTTAAAGCCGAAAGTATGGATGAAATGCCCATAACAGTTCAGGAGACACAAAAATGTCTTGTTGGCGATGTTTCTTCGGGAGGAACATCGGCCTTCATTTGAAGGATATCACAAGAAGCAGGAAAGAGCCAAAAAAGGTTTGGGGCAGCCACCCAAAATTCCCGGGTGCAAAGGGAAAAATTTCTAGCAACATGGGCGAAAGTTAAAAAAAAGAACTATTTTGTTATTAAATATGGCGCTTTTAAAAGGGCCCGAAAAGAAGGGAAAAAGGAGTAATTTCCCTTTAACATTTCAGGAAAGTGAGAAAAAGGTCAGTGCATCGCCCCCGCCCAGTCTGGGTGAAATTTCATTTAGATTTCTGCCCCCCCTGGCATGTATGGAAAAAAAATGAAGGTGTCAGCCCAATTACTTCCCCAAACCAGAATCAATTTTTAAAACATGCAACCCATAACCATAGCCTCTTAAAACCAGATTTGCCCCCCCTCCGCCATCTAAGTGAAGGATGATCCGGAAATGGACACCCCGGGGCCACTAACATTGTATGCTGAAAAAAAGCTTTAACCCCTAAAATCCCAAAAATGGTTTTAAAAGGGGCTTTTTATGTTTGGAGGGCCTTTTTTGGCCCTCATCAACAAGATTTTAGATGTTTTGGGCCAAGGCTATTTTTTATTTTTTCCCACAACCCAGCAAGTTTTAACAAGAAAATGGGCCCCCAACAGAGAAGGGGTTAACTTTAACCAAAGTCCCCGGGACATGTTCAACAATAACCACAGGCCCCCGAATGAGGGAAAAAGATTTTGACCCCAGTCGATGAGGGGGTCGGCAAAGCAGAGGGGAAAACTCCCGCCTTTAAAACCTTTGACAATTTGGGGGGCATGGGGCCCCCTTTAACCCCCCTTTATTCTTTTTATCTTAAAACGCGTCTTTTCCCCCCGACCTCCGACAACACAACATTTAAATTTTAAAAATTAAAAAAAAAACAAAACCTCTGGTTTAAATATAATTAAAAAGGGGGAAATCTGAGATTTCCTTTATCCCAAATGTCCCCCTCATCCAAAGGAACCAGCACCAGGGAGACAAAAAGAAAGGAAAAATAAATGCCAAATTTTCTCGATTTTTGGATCAAATCTTCAAGAAATTATTTTTCATTGTCCAAAAAATTTTCAGCCTTTCCCCCGTAGGGGGAAATTTCAGCATATAAACTTTTTTAAGATGGAATCAGTGATCAAATGACCTAAAAAAAAAAACAACGAATGCTGTTAGTTTTTTAAATATAAACTAAAAAAAAAATACAATATTAAGCTTGGGGCCTTATGCGTTTATTAAAAAGAATTTACAAAATTGTTTTTAACCTTTGTAACTACCCAAAAATCCATTTTGGAAAATGGAAAAGAGGCTGAAAAGCACGGGCACAAAAAACAATTTCAATATTTTTAAAACAGAAACATTAAAACTTTTTTCAACAATTTGGGGGAAACCCCAAATTTTCATTAACCATTCTCCAAAAATTTAAAAGGAACTATAACTCCCTTTATTTTGTTCCCTGTTTGATTTGTCAACCACACAAAACTTTTTTAAAAAAGATTTATTGGAACTTAAATATTTGGGGGTTTTTTGTGGGTTTGTTTTGTATTTTTGTCTTACCATTCATTGGTGTTTTTTAAATGCATTATAGTAAATTGGTTAAAAAAGTTTTAAAATAAACTATTTTGTTTTTTCTGTGGTTGTTAAAAACAGTCAAGGTCTTGCCCCATTCCACCCAACCCTCATTTAAAAAGTAATTTTGGTTTTAGGTTAAAAGATTTTTTAAAAAAACCCTCAGCATTTTCCAATTCTTCCACTGCTGTGATAAAAAACTTTCTTTCTTTAATTTCCCCCAAAGTTCAACACTTTTCAAAAATGGGGGGGAAAAAACAGAAAAAAATTTAAATTTTATTTAAAAAAACCTTTTTAAATAAAAAAAAAACCTTAAATTTAAATTTTTTATTTGAAAAAATTTATTTTTTTAAAAACCCCCTGAAAGAAAAAATTTAAACCATAAAATGGGCCAGCTTTTTGATTTTAATTTTCTATGTTTCAAAAAAATTTTTCACCCCAAAAATTTCCCAACCATTTTCCCGCCCCCCTTAAAAAAGGAAAAATTATACTCCCCCAATTTTTTTAATTTTTTAAAATACTTTAACTAAAAAAGAAATTTTAAATTTATACCAAAAATTTCTCCCTCAAAATTTAACTGGTGCGTTTAAAAAAAATTCCTTCAAATTAAATGAAGAAATTTCTTTTTAAAATTTTATAAACTGGTCAATTATCAGGGGGTGGTCGGAACAATTTGTAAAAAAAATCAAAAATTTTGCAAAAAAAAAATTAAAAAGTAAAACCCCCTCTTTGGTTAAAAGGGGGGGAATGGAGGCCAACCAATTCCCCCAATTCTTTGTTAATTTTTAAAAATTTTTTTTAATTCAGCCTAAAAAACAAGAGACTTAAAAGTCAAACAGGTGGGTTTTTAAAAGAAACACGCCGGCAAAAACTTTTTTGAAAAAAAAGAACAATTTTTTTTTGGGTAAGGCATTTTTTAAGTTTTAGGGTTTTTAAATCTTTTTTTAATTGCTTTTTTGCCCAAAAAAAAAGGATGTGTTAAATTTTTGGAAATTTTACAATGAAAAATAAAAAAAGAAAAAGGAAAAAGAAAATTTAATAGTTTAAACATCCCAAAATTTTCTGGGGGAAAGAAGCTTCATACCAAAAAAAACCCAAAAAACCACATTTTTGTTAGATTCAAACCCATGCTGAAATTTCCTTTTTTGGTTTCCACCCAGGACCGAAAACCCCATTTATCCCTGAGGGGGGAAGGGCTGTTTGGGGGCCAAGGGACAGTTTGGGGGGCTTTATAAAATTCCCCATTTTAATCTAGAGGAAAAAGGAAACGTTTTAAAAAGCAACTGAAAACAAATTTCTTAAATTTGACCTTTTAATTTTTTTTTGAAAAAAAATTGCAAATAAAATTTTTTTTTAGCAATTAAGGGGGAACCCCCTTGGGTTGCCCCGCAATTCTGCCTTCCCCCATTAAAAATAGTACCCCTGCTTTTCCCCAAAAATCTTTCCCTGATAGAAAATGAAAAGATAAAAAAAAAGGGGAAATTAATAAAGACGTTTAAAAAAGCAAACCCTTGTAAATTTTAAATACCCAAAATTTTTCCTTGAATCAGAACAAAAGTAAACAAAAAATTCAGCAATACAAAATTAAGAATTGACTGCTCAGTCGTAGAAAAGCAAGAAAACAAAACCAACAATAGGGCTTTTGTTATACATCTAAAAGCACAAGCTATACATAATTTCCATCCTTCCCGGCATTTTCATTGTACTGTGTGAACGTGATGCTTCTGGCAATAAGGCCTGTGGTTTATGGCATGATTTCCTGAAAACATCACATGTAAATGTTCTGGTATTTATGTGTGAAGGGGCCTACAGTATTAAGTGAAGGTGTGTCTCGCTAATTATGGTCTGCAGATTGTTTCAAAAAGCCAATACATAAATCATCCTCCACTGCTTCCTTTCGTTCAGATCTTCAGCCTCTGACTTTCTCGATCCCTTCTCAGAATTATCTGTTGTAAACAGATGCATACAGATGCATACAAACATTATCAGATACAATAATGGTTGAAGTTCAAGTTTTAGGAATTCAAACATCTGGCATCCACTCCACTGTGTCCAGAAGGTCAGGCAGCCTGATGGGGCCACCAGCACACACCATCTTTTTCCCACACACCAGGCATGAACTTCACCTCATTTGTGCTGTCAAATTCCATCACTCTAAACTTACTGCTCTAAAAAGCTGAAAACAAACTGATCATAACCCCATGTCAAAGAGTGTCAGTGGGAGCCTTCCTAACAAGCACTTCCAGATGTCAGATAGTCATGTGCTAAAATGCAGGAGCGGCACAATAACATTGTCATCTTTATACGGCAATCTAGCACAGCTTTGTATATTTTTTTCAGTTTTTCAAATTGATGAAAGATTAGATACTCTATGGATTCCATAATTACATGAATTTATGAGGTACTCAAAAGTGTGTCTTTTCTCTTCTATTCTCTTTTGATAATGTGCACTTTTCCAAATGAGTTAAGAGATGTTTACTATCAATGCAATGCTTTTGTCAGTCACGACACAGTCATCTGCCTCAGTCCATGTTTTAAATATCATGGATTTGCTATCCAGGTCTGCTCCACAAAACTAACAAACTCTGTGGTGCTTAAAAGAAGAAGGAAGGGGTCCATCACAGTGTTCTTTTGTCAAGATTGGATTTCCCTCTGTGAGCTCATGACTTGGTGACAAATTCACTTGTGAAATTCAGCTTATTGTCTGTGCTAATGGACTATGGGGTGTTCTGATCATCTTCTTAATCATACCCGAGTAATTCTCACAGGGAACTCCAGATCTTCAATTCAAATTGCTAGACAACATGACATCCTCACCCAGATCAGTCAGCCCAAGAACATTATAGAGTACGTTTTAGGACCATATAACTGACTGAAGTGCTCCACAAATGATGTTAATAGATGGTGAGCAAAGTCATTCATAGCCTGGCACAGTTTTCGACTAGTATGAACATCGAGGCACTTAACAACATAAAAATATTATATAGTGGGCTAGGAAGAACACTGGAGAGAACTACAGGGCCTGTGTACACAAATAATGTCACAACTCTGTGGCTTTCCACCTCTGCCTTTCACACAGCTTTCGTCTGGGTTTACGTGTAAAATCTATTGGAGGCGCACTTCTTAAGTTAATAAGTTTACTTGTGATTAGTGCACCCTGTTCAGAACTGAATGAGAGAACCTGCACACAGCCTTGACGCATTGTGTCCTAAAAGCCATGCAAAATGGACCTGTTCAAGGTGCCGTGGAGTGGGGTGAGCACAGAGGAGCTCTGTCTGCCACTCTCAAATAAAGCAGCAACTGAGATGCTGGGGGTGAGAATTGATAAGGAAGTCTTTAATGCTAAAACAAAAAACAAAATATGAAAACTAATTCAGTGATGTCTACATGTGGTTGTATTGTTTGAACACCAGTTTGTTTTAACTTTGCACAATCACTTAAATATAAAGAGCAATAAGCCAATTTTTTGATTCCTACAGTCACTTGCTTGTGCAGTTTTTTTTTCCAGCTTGGAAACCAACATTACATCTCTTATATATTCTCTTCTGGTTCATCCTGCTTCCACCTCAAAACCAGTCCTGCCCACACGCAGCCGACACAACATTTCTCGATTCCTATTCGTCCTCTTCCAAACCCTTCGTTATACTGCAACAGTTGTTTCCTAAGCCTTTGTTATAAAATGAACGACAGCATCTTCTCTGTCAACAGGTTTTGTACAACGTCATCTCTATTCCAGCGATCCGGCAACTGCCTGTTCCCATCAGTGGGTTATTTCTTGACACAAACAGTTGAAGAAAGGCAATGCACTTTCACTACAACATAGGGCAGTAGATTTCATTGCATCACATTGGGACAGATTTGGAGACGTTCTTCCTGTTGTTCTTTCCAATGCAAATTGAGTTATCACAACAAGTCAGGAGTACTATTAATACATGGCAGCATCTGGAGTTTATGGTGATGAAGCTGAAATTCAAGCTCTTTCAGAGATTCTCCATGCTACCATTGTCATTTATTTTAAACACGACCCCAACAGCCCACATTGCATTTACAATTCTGGAAATACTCCCTTCATTTACCTTCTGTACTCAGGACAACTGGACAATGGCCACTATGAAGCCCTCCTACCAATTCCGATCATGTCTCCACAGCAGCACATAATGTCTGATAACACCAACACATCAGTCCTCAGTCATTCTTCTCTTCCACAAAACACTACAGTTTCGTCTACTGGTACAACCTTCCTCTGCGACATCTGTAGTAAACCTTTCAAAACAAAACCCAGCCTTGCCAAACACAAGAAAATTCACTGCAACGACAAATTGTTTCAGTGTCACACTTGCACAAAACGTTTCACAATGCAAAACTATCATCACAAACACACAAAAATTCATTCTGCTGAAAAATTACCTGACTCCCACTACAGTAACACATTCTTCCAGTGTGATTCCTGCAACAAAACTTTTCAAACGCGAACCTCACTTGCTAAACACAAAAGGCATTCTTCCCAATGACAATATGAGTGCCAAAAATGCATTGGGACTCAAGACCAGCAGTACAAACACTGTCATGCACAATACTGGCCTGCTGAGCATAATACATCCAACAAGTACTCGAGATGCTGCCACGATGGTAAAGTAGCTTTACGACCTTTTGGGAGCCACCTGTGTCTTTACAACAGTTTCTTACACAGCAAACATCAGAAGGTAAAATTATCGTGAACACATTGGAGAATACAACTCTTCTCTAGCGTTTACTTCCATGGGTTCACAGATAGCTCAACCTCCTGGCCATGGACCATAATGTTTTAAAATACACGGGCAAATTTATCACCAAATCGCTCCACTATCGCTAACACTTTTACCTCTCCGGGATATGGACAACTGTATGTTTTTGACAAGGCGCAAGCTAGTGAAGTACGCTTACAATATAAAGCAAACTCTGCGTGCAGCAAGCGAAAATTTACTTCTCCAGTTGCTCAGAACAATCAACCCCTTCACTAAATCATACAAACACATGCAAGAAATCTCTCATTCCAATCCAACAGCATCTGTACAAATGGTTTTCAAGGAAAACCCTGAACAGGATTTACGACGATACAATGCTCTGACATGTCACACCGATGTTGCAGCGATTTTCATCAGAGAAGATGGCAAACCGTCTGCCGAAAGGGATATTTGCATCTATCCCAGAGGCAACTCCTGTAAACAGATTTCCATGCTCAATATGAATTGAGATCCTATGGTTTACCCATTTTTATTCCCTTACGAAGACATTGGCTGGCACAAAGATTTACAACATGTTCCCGATAAAAGAACCGCCAACCAAATCAGGCTTACTCAATGCCAATTTTACGCATACAGATTATCAATGAGGAATACATTTAGTATTTTGCACTCCAGAGCAAACTATTCCAACAGTACGTCGTAGATGCGTATGTTAAAACAGAGGGTGCGCGTCTCAACAATCTCAGAGTACATCAACAAGATCTGCACGTGGAACAATACAAAGGACTATCGGACGCACTGCAAGCAAAGGCTGAAAATAACAATGTACGTGTAGGCAAACTGATCATATTACCGTCCACATTTCCAGGAAGTCCAAGATACATGCAACAAAACTATGGCCATAGTATGTAAATTCGGAAAGCCTGATTTATTTATCACTTTCACATGTAATCCAGCTTGGCCGGACATGCTACATGCACTGTCGGATACCCAAAGACCGCAGCACAGAGCTGATATTGTAGTACGAGTCTTTTGGATTAAGCTGAAGGAATAACTTAGAGACATTCTACAACAACATCGTTTTGGGGTTGTTATCTCTTATATTTACTCAATCGAATTTCAAAAGTGCGGCCTTCTTCATGCCCACATGCTGTTTACTCTTTACAATAATTCTAAAATAAGAACTAAAGATGACATTGATAAATATGTCACTGCTGAACTCCCTAACCCTGACACTAACCGTAAGTTATTTGAAATTGTTACTAAATGCATGGTACATGGACCATGCGGTACAGTAGGTAACCCAACAGAATTGTGCATGAAGAATGGCACTTGCACAAAGCGATTCCCGACAGATTGCAAGGAATACACGCAAGAAAACATCAACGGATACCCAATCTACTGCAGAAGAGAAGGGCTAACTGCACAAATAGGCAAGTTTATAATTGATAATTGATGGATAATTCCGTACAACACTTGGTTGAGTAAAAAATTCAATGCACATATTAATGTCGAAGTTTGCTCATCTATAAAGTCCATCAAATATTTCTAAAAATATGTTCACAAAGGTTACAAATGGAGCTTCCGTTACCTTACAGCAAGAACACTCAGTTAGTCCACCACTGTGAGTGGTGCACAAAGATGACCTACAGGACTTGAATCAGGTATTAAATGTCTCGGTGACTTGTGTCAGTGAGGTAAAACAAACTTTATTTCACCTTAACATTCACAGGTTTGTTTTTCAGAGAAACAAGACATATTAAACACTATGACTTAATTAAATGAAATAATTTCATTCACCTGAATGGTTTAAATTAATGTCCACACAGCAGACTTCGTGTCAGGTGGGCTTTTTGAGCAGTTACAGAGCTAGGAGTCTTTTCTTCTTGAGCCAGCCAAGTTGATTTTGATCGCTGGAATGCTGTTATAAGCTTAATAATGTCCAAAAATAAACAGAAAAGAAAAAGTGTCCCCAAACCACTCTTTTATACAGTGCCTTGATTATGTTGGAAAAGTCCTGTTAAAGCGAGATAACACAGCGAGTCTCATATCTTATATAAACCAAGAGTTACGCCCTGCTAAAATCAAGCAACAGATCACATGTCAATGGTCGTGTTCCTCATTAGTGAGACCACCCTGAGATGGCTAATACAACAAATATTATAGTCGTTCTCACTAGACGACACCCCAGTCACTTGTTTTATATCTCCATACAAACACACAATGGTGATTTAATCTGAGTGTTCAGCTCATACAATCTACACTCACAGCACTATATGAACATTTACTCTCGATGTGCGTAACGACCATCAGGCCACAGACAGTTCAGTATCTGCTGACATTCCTGTCTACAAACACTTCAGCTCGTGTGAAACTCCTGTCAGATGTAACGTCACTCAGAGTCAGCCATTGCATTATGAGCTCCACGGTCGTCTTTACATATTTTATCCATTTAGAAGCTGCATCTCACCTAAAGTAATAATCTCATCTAATAATATTATATTACCACTCACATTTTAATATCACAAGTCTTTGTTTGCACATAGTGTGAAAAACATTATTCTAATTTAAACCTTTTATACCTTGTCATGTAAAAACACATGTATGCCCTTATAAAAATACTATTTATGTTTCTATTATTTATTTTTCTCAAAACAAATTTAACATGATTGTTGCAATACAGAGAGATTTAGTTTATGTGGTATGAAAATATATTCGATATCCCCCCTCAAAATCCACCTCAAAACCTGTGAAAATAATTAAAGTAAGGTGACATTTATGAGAAAGGTGACATGGAGGGAATGCTACAGACAAGATTGTGAGAAGAAAGGACCACAGTGCTAGTCTGAAATGTTGACATGAAAATAACGAATGTGACACGAGAATTTGACCATTTTTCTGTCTTTTGTGTTTGATGAGACAATAGAGTGAGTTATATACTGTTTAGTGCTTTGGTGGGCTTTTACGCTAAATGTGTCCATAAATTCTTTCATTTTTATCATTTTTTCATTCTCCATTAAACAGACATTGGACTGTGACTACTTGGTGATAACGACTGGACATTTGCCAGTGATGCTTTGACTCTTCAGTTCTTTGTGGTGATAACCAGACGTTAAGTTGACAGTACAACTCAAGCAATCACAAACACTTCTCCAAAACCAAGACATGAATTGTGATCCACAACCTGCCGTGGTTGATGAAGGAAACTGATGTAAACCCATGAAGGTAGTTTTTTGGTGGAATGAAATGAATGTATGAAGAAAAGCGATTAACTACTATCAGTAAAGATGTAAAACCCTTAAAAGGAGACAGATCTGTGATGAAGTCCAACAAACATTCTGCCGTGGTTTAGATGGAGCAAGAATGGGCTGCCATAACTTTACAAGAAACCCAAACTTTGCTAAAACATCATCTCTTGTTTCTTTGCACATATTTTCCCATTTCGAATCTTTGGCCAAGCCATGGTGAAGACAACTTTCTAGGGGAAGAAATTAATGTTGCACATCACTCCAGGTGGGTTAAGCACAGGGATTTACAACCCAATCTCAGAAAACAAAAGTTCATGTAGCAAAGTCAAATAATGAAACAGGTGGGATGGCAGATCAGTAATGAACCGAGTGTAGGTGAGAAATAACATGTGGCTGCTGCTGTAATTTACACATGACCAGTCCTAGGGGCTTCATGTTTATCTACTCCATTGTTATGTAAATCAAACAACATTTATTTTCTAAGTTATATATTTTCACTGTATAATATGAAACTTTAAGACAGACATGGTAAGAAAACTGTGTGCTTCCATGGATTTATTAATCCACACGCACCAACTTATAAAACTTTCTGTTCACATTAACCCCTGCAACCCAGCATCCCATCATAAAGAAACAATATCCCATTAAAACAGAATCATTATAAACCCCTATTCTTAATACAAAAGCTAATCTTGAACTACAAAGTAAATTTAACATATCTTCAACTTAACAGGACATAAAAAATGTCAACGCAAAGCCTGGCTCACACATACATGGCCCCTAATTATTTTCTGTTCCTAGAAACAATTACCATAACACACGAATCAAAGTCATTAGAAAATTAAGAAATATGCCTCATTCTGCTTCTTGCAGAAGACAGGTCTTAGTGATTTTTCTACCAAATGTCATTGTTATCGTCTTCACACAAACTTTACAGACAAATCCATGTTCATCTGGAAGGACTCTGTTTCTAGGGAGGTCCGCCATTAGTTGGTGACCAGTTGTGCTCTGCAGCCTGTGACAAGTTTTACACTTGGACAGGACTCTCCTGTTTCAAGAATTAGCATAGAGAATCTGGGACCTTTGACGCAAATGAGAAGTATATGATAGCACCCAACGCGATGTATTTCTTTAGGAATCTCTTGTGGTATTAACTGTGACACATGATGGTCTTTTGCCATGACAGCAGGGTACTTGGCTTTCTCTGGCATGGCCAATAGACTGAGTCTCCCTCTAATACAAAGAATTCCATCTTGAGGTTTGAGATTTAGATTGTAGATGTTACTGCTATCAGCGCATGTTCCCAGCTACTCTTCTTCTTTTGTAGAGCTGAGATTTCCTCTTGATACTAACAATGATGGATCATTTCCATCTCAGCTTGCATAAGCTCCTCAGTTCTTCGTTAGTTGAATTTGAGAAGACAACCTTCCTTGGTGCAGCTGGCGTTGTTGTGGAACTTTGTCTGTTTCACTCTGTGCTCTGTTTGCTCTTAGCTCCTCTCTCATTTTGGATTGGTTAAGTAATATCATTTTAATCTAAAGGACCATGCCACTGTTCTTTAAAGTTGCATCCATAAGAAGAAGTACTCTGTCAGTTGATTAACTCTATCTACCCTTTCATTAGCCACAACTGAATTAACCAGGACACTTCTCTTTATCTGAGGGTCTGTTGTAGTAAGGTCTGCCAGGGGATCTCGACATTCTGCCCTTCATTGGTTGGTTTGGTATGAAAGTCGGGCCCAAACAGTCAAACCTTGTTCTGCATAAACACATCCACATTTTGGCCATTAGATGCATAATCAGCAGGAATGATTTGAGAGCTCACATACTTCCATTAAGACACCTTTAACATTTATAGAATAGCTGATACATTATTAGCCACAAATGTGCAGAATCTTGTTGTCTCATTGTTAATATATTTAGTTACTGTCTGTCCAAAACACAGAATGTTGTAATGTCAGTTGTAGTTTATTCCTCATCATTCTGTCCATACGTACTGCTAAAGTTGATGCTGTTAATTCTAATCATGGGATGGTTATGGGCTTGAGTGGCCCAACTCTTGTCTTTTCACTGACAAAGTAGTTTGCTACAATTCTGTTGAAGTAGACATGTGACTGTGTCATACCTTACTTGACTAGCACCAGAGAAATGATGCAACGGAGCAGAAACCACTTCACCAAAGCATGCTGGCTTGAAACATCCGTCGAGTCCAAATTCACCTAACAGATGGAGATCTTACATCCACCTGGACCACTGCTGAGCGAGGTGTCCTGGTACAGTGTCATCTCACCCCATTCTCAACCCACACAACTCTTGTAAAATGCTTCTTGTAGGCAAAATCACTGGTGCTAAGAATCCCAGTGGGTCACATACAGAGCTCACCATGGACAGTAAACTTCTGCTTAGAGATCTGGTGTTGATGTCAACTCTAAACTTGAAGCAGTCAGACTGAATAAACGCCTGTACCCCTAGTGCTCTTTCAGTAGAAAGTAAAACTCGATTGAGGTCAAGGCCTGTTATTTCCTTTGGCCCTGTCATCTTCAGCGATGTTTTCCAACACAACTTGACCGTTGCTAACCCACCTTCATATCTTAAAGCCTCCTGTCTAACAGAGGCAGCTTTCAGATTGTGATACAGAGACACACTTTTGTCCAGCTGATTTAACTGACTTTTATAGAAAAGTGTATTCTTAAAGTGGATGGTCTGCATATATTCAAAGAGAATCAGGAGCAAATATGAAAATAAGCCTTATATCCTGGTGCACGTTAGTATAGTCTTAGACCATGAAGGAGTTAATTAAGAAAGGTCACAATTGATTTTAACATAAAAGACCAGCCTGCCTGCCCTTTTACTTGCTTTCTTTTGAATTTCTGTGAATCGAGGACGTTGTGTTCTGTGAAGGAGGTGAGCTGACGAGCAGCGAGATTTTGTTTTAGGAACACAAGTGCTGGGCCTTCTGCCTGACATACTGTAGATTAAGCAAGTTTCTCTAAGCATCAAGGCTTAATTATGGGAACACTACAGGCAAGCTTTCATATTAGTGTGTGTATAAATATCTCTATATATATTGTGGAGGACAGGCGGGATGCCCCTTTGACACTGGATCCGGGGGCGCAGACATGGGATGCACACTATGTCCCCCGGAACACTTGCTGGCAGCCCCCCTGGGTTACATCGGGGCCACAATTGTGTAACACCAGAGCTCATCTGTGTTGGGTTTCGTGGCCACCACCAGGGTGAGCTGCACGGCTTCCTGAGTGGAGTGGAGTGGAGGAGAAAGACAAGTGACATTTGCAGTGTTTTTCTTTTGTGTGTGTTTTGGGGACTGTGTAGGGCCTGTGGGACACGGGGAAGACATGACCCATGGCTGAAGACAAAAATAAAATCTTTTGTTCATTTTAATACATGCCTCCACTGTCAGTCTGTGTCAGTTCGACACCAAGAGAGCGTTTTTGCAACAATACATAAATTCCAACGTCTGTCTGTATGTCTGTCTACTTTTCACGACAGAACTATTTAACAGATTTAGATCGGGTTTTTTCTATAATATGCTTCAACATTCCGGTTGATTTTGTGACGTCTCTCATTGCGCTAAGTATCATAGTTCACTTGCGGTACCGATTTCTTTGTGCGAATCTGAGGGCAGAGATGCGGGGCCCTCCTCACTCTCATGCCAGCCTCTGAGCTTACCTTGCCTCCGCTTAGCTAGCGAACGAGAGAACTACTTAACAGATTTAGATCGGGCTTTTGATTATAATTTGCTTGAACATTCCGGTTAATTTTGTGACCTTTCTCATGGCGCTCAGAATCATAGTTCACTTGTAGTAGGGATATATTCCGCTAATCTGAGACAAAGGCTGTGGGTCAATGGTGGGGAACATGATGTCAGTAGTGGGGAGCCAGGCAGGGCCCTCCTCACTCACGCCAGCCTACATTTGAATCTCTTCCTCTGGTCACGTTTTGGAGCATACCTTACCACCGCTTAACTAGCGATACCTGTTTGATTTTTAAAGTTTGTCCTGTTTCACAACTACGCTCATTTATATGTGTAGGATAAAGAAACATTTAAGTTTATATGTTTGTGCCTCTTTATGAATAATAATAAAGTTACAGAAGTGTATACTAAACCAGTTTTAAACTATGTAAGTATTAATTGTTATGGGCCTGTGCTTTTATTTCAAGTAGTCAAGAGGCACCACGCCAAGCTGTCCACAGCTTAGTCCTTATCAGTGAAGCTGCACACTGCCACCTAACTGGCATGGCTATCCATTATGTCAGCCATAAGAGATGTCAGTGCAATGAGTAAACATTAATTAAATTATTAATAAGCAGTCCAGTTTTCACAGGTGGGTTCTACGGAGTCCAAAGTAGTGGTGAGAACTAATTAACTAAAAGCCATCAATCTTTAACAGCTCAGGATTAGGGAGGAGTGATTAGGTGACGCTCACCTCAAAGAGGCAAATACGTCTTTTGAGCCAAAGGGATTTTAATGAAGAAACAGATAGTGAAGGGTAAATTGTTATGAGAAAGTTTATGATGGCAGGATATTGTTATGAGAAAGATGGCAACATCTGGTGATTGTTATGAGAAAAGGTGCTGAGCGAGGTCATCATCATGAGAAACCCTGGAAAGCAGATGATGGGAATCTGTGTGAAGTGGGGATATTTTGTGATGAGAATTGTAATAAACCTGAAGCTCACTGAATGCTCGGTCTCAAGTCATCTGAGCTGAGTTTGTATGTGCGCCGTACAATAAAGTCTGATTCTGCTGCCTGTCCCGCGACTTCGAGTGCCTTCTGTTGGGCTGAGGGTGCCCAAGCTGCCTCATCTGCTTCAACACTTTATGCAGACATCATCAAAAAAATTGTGCAAAACTGTGTCTACTAATGTAGCATCAAATAAATGCCTGCTGTCCTCAGCACATTGTCTGAGAGCATAACTAGCACAGCTTGGTGAGGAGGTGGCACCAAACAATGGCACTTTGTTTTATCTTGGTAGAGTAATATATATATTGCTCTACTTTCCCCTATTGTATTATTAATATGCAGCCTTAGAATGCCTAATCTCACAAACTTACCACTGTTTATAAGGTATTATTGTATATAACTTAACCCCACCTTCCCTTCTATATCTATAACCTCAGGCAATTAAATGTAGTAAAAAGACAAGCAGGAGTTAAGTCACACATAAAATAATGTATTATTAATAATATTCATAAATAATAACAAAATGCAAAGTACATTTGAATATTGGCAACCATACAACCTGATTAAATGGTGATGTGTCATTCAGGTGGCACACAGACTTATAGTTACTTAAAATGTCTCTAGTTAAGGCATCGTTGGTGCTCAGCTTTCAGCCGCATGGCTGTTCAATATGGCTGAAGCTGTGCTCTTCATTGTGTTGTCTTCATCATCAAAGGTTAGCAAGAGAGATGCTTCTTCATCATATGTTGGTTAGAGAGAGAGAATGTGGTTGAGCAAGCAAATTTATAGGTTTTCTGTCCAAACCCTCCAGCCAATCCAGACAGCCATATCTCAGACCAATGGATGGAATAGATCATCTTATCTCCTGCCCCAAAACCATATGTTAAACATCCTGGCTTCCTTGCAGAGGGTTCAAAGACTTTAGCAGAGAAATACTCATCAAACTGGTTTAATGGTGGGTTAAACACAAATACCTCTAAATTACACTGGTTTGCCTAAATTATAAATAAAGACATACAAAACATTTATCAAGTTATATGCAAACTCTCACATCACAACACTTGAATTCCATTAATGTAACTATCTGGCCACCATAAGAATCTGAGTAAATCAGCATCCTCTGAAGAAACACTAACCTGGAGAAACATGGCTTCCACATCAGCCATTAATGCCATAGGTCCTTGGTGGAAACTCATAATGACACCAATCAGTGTGCTAGTAAGGTCTGCCTCTGAAGAAGCTGCTCATTTAGTGTGGTCCTTTGAAAAGAAGCTGCACAATTGAATACCACACACACCTTGTGTTACTTGGGCTGGTATACCCCATGATGCAGAATGCACCACACATTTCCATCTCTGAGATTGCGGTCTTTATTTGGATCTTTTACTGCATAACCTTTAATGGCTATGAAATGTCATTGATTAGCATGAGCCAGAACTGAGACAGAGCAGAGTCTTCTTGTTAATAAAGATCTTCAGCCTTCTCAGCACAGAAGAAGGTGCAGATGGCCATCATGTCGCCGTCAATGCTGCTGACCTTGGAAATCAATCTCTGTGCTCCATTCTGCTGTGACTCAGCTTTTCCTCTGTTTCAGTTTAAAATGGCTTCTTCCTTCCGTCCTCCATTTATTGTCCCGCTCTGTCATATTTGACTCCCTCTTCTGTCTCCATCTGTCTCCTATCTCCTGTCTCTCTAACCATCTTTCTCTTTGTAATTCTTCTTCATGCACCATTGTAGGTCTCTCTCTCTCTGTCTCTTCTCCTCTGTCACACTCAAAGTCCAGCTGTCCAAACTCTGGTCCTTGTCCAGCTGTCCAGGAGATGCCCACCTTCAAGCTGAGGTCTCACGCTCCATCATCCACACCCTCACTAATTGGACTCTCATCCCAGTTCCACTCTTATTTCTTATTATATGTTTGGTGTCCTACATCCCTCCATTTTCTGAACCCACTCAGTCCAGTTCAAGGTCAACATCGAGTTTAATGCATGAGATCCAACCCTGAGTTCTCCTTGTCTTGTCCTTTTGCTTTCATCTCTTTTAAAATGGGTCACTTGTTTAGGC
>NW_024379190.1:0-9697 GCF_016835505.1 Polypterus senegalus
TAGTACACATATAAATTAGACACCCAGACACACAATCCCACATGTTCCCCAGTCCTTTATTTGAACTTTCTTTTAAAAGTTTATAATCACACGGCCTGGGAAGTCTGCAGTGAATCCAGCGACCAATCCTGATGTGCGCCGCTGACACATTTACTTAATTTACATGTAAAGAAGCAATCTCACCAGCTCGGCAACAGTTCCTTTATTGAAGAATGAAGTCCGTCTCACCCGGGTGACTCAGCGTTAGCGTCCATCCATGGCCGATGCCCGCTCCACAACAGATAAGTAAAGCCGTGCGCTCAGAATATCCCTTTTAGGTTAGCAGGCACCCAACCGTCCCTATTACGGAGTCTTCCTTGCTTTACCGCTGGTTATGTTATTTTTAAGGTGCTTCCTTTTCTTTTTCATAACTTCTTTAACACACTACTTCTCCGCTGTGAAGCGCAGGTATTTTGCTAGTTATATAATAAAAGCATACATTTGAGTCTGTAACAGATGGTGTAAATGTATGGTACTGTACTTGTAAAGGTTAGCTTTTTTTTTTTTAATTCAGTTTTATTCTCTCAGTCGCGTTCACACTCGCCCCGATCTGACACTGCCGTTTTCAAATAAAGACGCGCTATAACAGAGGTGAACTCAGATTGGAGAAAGAGAATAGAAGCCCTCCCCACAAGAAATGTCCACTCACATATAAGAACAGCGCAGCTGCACCAGGCAAAGGAGAAAGATGGCACCATTTGGATACAGGACAAAGTCCAGCATTATCCTGCCAATCACCTGTCCTTCAAAGAAACAGCACGGCTTACAGAGCTCGCCAACGTATC
This sequence comes from Polypterus senegalus, assembly GCF_016835505.1. NCBI lineage: Eukaryota > Metazoa > Chordata > Cladistia > Polypteriformes > Polypteridae > Polypterus > Polypterus senegalus. The sequence continues at coordinate 825 of NW_024379190.1, forward strand.
GTGTAAACTCATGTTTGTGATGGCCTTTACATAAGAAGCATTTATATGTTACATGTATAAAAGCCAGATCGAATGTTACTTATCTTGATTTATTTACTTATCTTCCTTCAGCATAAAGTCACAGGTATACTGCAGAGCTTCTTCTGTTTGATCGTCAAGGGCATGCTCACAAATTACACGTGTAATGCCACGAAAAATACCTGCTGACACTTTAGTATGCAAGCAATGGTACGAGAATGCAGTTACACTTTTTTTGGGCACATACACCACGCTAGTGTTTAGATCTGGATGGTGTAGCGACGGCGAGCTCTGTAAGCCATGCCATTTCTTTGAAGGACAGGTGATTGGCAGGATGACGTCGGACTTTCGCCTTTACGCCTGGTGCTGCTGCGTTGTTCTTATATGTGAGTAGACATTTCTTGTGGGGAGGGCTAATGTTTACTCCGATCTGAGTTCACCTCTGTTATAGCGAGTCTTTATTTGAAAACAGCAGTGTCAGATCAGGACAAGCGTGAATGTGACTGAGAGAATAAAACTGAATAAAAACACGCTAACTTTGACAAGCACTATAAATTTACAGTGGTTGTTACAGACATAAATCAAATGTATGTTTTTATTGCATAATATTAACAATAATAGCAGCTCTCTACTCAAAACGGTAAACTTGAGAAGCTGCCAGCATCGAACCCAGAAGCACTTGATTGGGAGTCAGCAGTTCTTAGCATTGCACCACACAAGCTGTCGCATCAACCGCCTACCGTAACCTGATTTCTTATCTCTTCGGTTATATTCCTGAATAAAAGCACACTTGTTTTGTTATACTTGTACTTTTTGTGAGTGTTTATTTGATTTTTGGACTTCAGGCTTCACACCTTATACACAGGTCGTAAAGACGGTCCTTGGGTGTGTGTGGGAACTGTTAACATTTGAATCTGATGACTGCATATAGCGCGGAACTGAACTCTCTATACTATTCTGTCCTCTGCATCTCCTGGAGTTCAAAAGAAATACCAACATGCTGCAACATGTGGACACTGGCCAAGATTGGAACAAAAAACCAAACGTGGTCACTAACTACAACCGCATGAAGGTATGCAAATGAATATAAATGTTGCATTAGTACAACAACGTTTTCCAAAATGTACAATACAGGTAATAAAATAAATTATTCCAAATGTCATATATACCTAAGTCTCTCTTTTTTGTCAGCACGGCTTTGACATCATGGACCAAAAGGTGCATACTAATTCAGCGTGAGCAGGAGCACTCAAGAATAAAACTGAATAAAAATAAATTGACATCCATAGCCATTCTCAGTCACACACAACACTCACATCCACGTCCACAGTTTTCCACGTCCCAGTCTTGTTTGTGCACAAGATCTGACACGGTTTTCTAATAAAGATATAATAAAGTATAAAGTATAACAAAATAAGTTTGGTGTAGAAGCTTGAACGTGAGTGAGAGAATAAAACTGAAAGAAAAAAAAAAAAACTAACTTTAACTAAATTTACAGACACAAATCAAATATATGCTTTTATTGTATGATATTAACAATAAGAGCAGCTCCCTACTGAAAATGGCAAATTTGAGAAGCAGCTGATATCGAAACCGCAACCTCTTGATTGGAAGGCAGCAGTTCTTAGCACTGCACCACGCAAGCTGTCGTATCAACCGCCTACCATAAGCTGCTTTCTTTTTTCTTCAGTTAAATTCTTAAATAAAAGTGCACTTGTTTTTTTATACTTGTACCTTTTGTGAAAGTGTTTATTTCATATTTGTATTTCAGGCTTCACACATTATACATTTCATGTCTACATTTTTTCAATTATTACTAAAACTTGAAAAAACGTTTCTGTGTTAACTACGTTTTACATAAATTGTTGTTGACACGGAACACACATGAAATGTATGTATTCCAAATGATGATGTACTATTTTACCCTATAAAGCTCCAACACTTCACTCGAAGATAAACACTGAGCACTGAGAAACTTCTTTGCGAAATGAACTGCAGCGGTGGGCGGGGGGATGGGATACCATGCTGCTTGCTGTTAATTGACACATTTACAGGACAAAAGACGCTGACGGAGAGGTGAGAATAGATTTAAGGTGGGCCAGATTTACGAGCTCTCTCGTACGCTCTATTAATTCTAGTGTTAAACCTTTTAATATTTGATCATGTTATATCAGTTATACTTAGTCTTACAATTAAACTTGATCCCTTTTGAACACATACCCTGTATCTCTCTCTTGTGTATTTTCCAGCAAGATGTATAACAATATTTTAGCCAAAATACATGCACCTGAGAAGCTGTGAGCATATAACTGGACACCACAGATTTAGATTTTAAACTATCCATCCATTTTCCAACCCGATGAATCCAAACACAGGGTCACGGGGGTCTGCTGGAGCCAATCCCAGCCAACACAGGGCACAAGGTAGGAATCCAATCCTGGGCAGGGTGCCAGCCCACCACAGAGATTTTTAACTAACACTTTGCTTTTATTTGATGTTTTTCAGATTGAGTCTCCATTAAAGCCCATTGTAGCTGAAACATTGTGATCTGCATTTTCTATGTAAAAATAAAAGTTAGCAGTTTTTCTTGGGAGCTTTATTTTACATAACACTTTTAACTAAACTTTACTCTGCTTATCGTTATCTGCATCTAACCCCTGTATCTTTGCATTATGTAATTAGTAATATGTACATTTTCTAATTGCATTTTACCTGTGGACTTTTAATAGCACTCTGAGACTACAGTCAATGAAGAACACTACAAAAAAACTAAAATGAAAACCAATCATGAGACAAAAAGTAACATGTGATGTAATATTTCAAAGAAAATGTAACAGATTATTAATGTATAAGAAAATTACCAAATCTTTGGTAATTTAAGTAACCTTTGCTTGCATTGCCTTTATCTGAGCAAATTAAAAAGTAAACAGCACTCGCATAATAATAGAGAAATAACTAGAATATATTTTCACACAAACTGCTTGATTGAAAGGTAACAATGAACAATATAAAAGGTAAAAAAGGCAACAGATTTTACAATATGAATTACAGTTTATCCAAGCTCTTCTATTCCAAGTAACTAAGGAAGCTAAATAATTGAGCTCTTGGTGCAGTCCTAGATGAAAAGGCATCAGGTAATGTTGGGACACAACCTAAAGGAATCTAAAGCAGCACATGCACCTATTGGCTTATCTCACTCTCTGTATCAGCAACAAGCTCAATTTTAATATATGTCCAGGGCAGGTTGGGTGAGGAAGCATGGTCTGCAGAGGGCCTAAATGCTAGAGAAATAATCACCCACAAGAGATACGCACTAAAACACCAAACGGGGCAGGGCTGTTTCATGTGGTGCTCCAGTGTTACTATATTCGTATCAGAAACACAGTCCTCGAGTGTCTCAGACAGCAGAATGCCCAACAGACAGTCCTTGATCCAGGACACCATAGGCTTATCCACTTGTTGATCACCTTAACAGGGAGGGTGGATGGGACTGAAGGTGCTAGAGAACTCAAAGAACAATTCTCATAATGCTGCTCGCTTTGTCCAGGTGAGAATAAGGCTTGTGGAGGAGACAGATAATTGCATCCTCCATTTCAGTCTTTATCTGTGAAGGAAACTGAAGCAAGTCCAGGTGGTCTACCACACAAGTACTCATATAGCCCAACAACAACATTTATTTGAATAGCATGTTTTCATACAAATGATGTAGCTCAAAGTGCTTTACAAGACAAAGAAAAAAATATAAAAATTAGGCAGTACTAATTAACAAAGAATAAAGTCCGATGGCCAGGGAGGACAGAAAAAAAACAAACACACAACCCGGAGGGCTGGAGAAAAAAAAAATCTACAGGGGTTTTAAGGCCCCACTAAGCATTCTACCTAGTATAAATGATCTAAATCAGTCCTCATGGTTTTCAGGCATCACGTGGAAGAATTAGGCATTGATGGTCATGTGGACCCCTGGCCTTCAATCGATCAACCAATAGAGGAGGTTTTCCACAATAGTGGTAGTTTCTGAAGTTTTAGGGACAGACTGAACAGGTGACAGCATGAAGTTGGTCAGCACAGGTCTAAAGATCTTGAAGTCTGACTCCTTCTGGCCCCACAGCTTTTCAGAGGTGGACTTGTCACTGGCCATTTCAGATGACGTGGTAGGAGTTGATGTAGCAGGGATGGGGACTGGTCATTGGAAGAAGGTGGCAAGGAAAAATCTATTAAAAAATTGATCAGGGCGTTAGCTTTGTCCACATCATCTAGCACCCGAGCGCAGGATTGCTCAAGTCCAGCAATTATACTCCGTCTACTACAGACATCCTTCATGAGTGATTTTGCTTTCTCTTTTGCTTTGTAAGCTTCCTTTCCTTCACTCCTCTTTTTCTTTAGCACATGCTGTACATCCTTCAGAACATCTTAGTCGCCGAAATTGAAAGCTCTTTCTCTTATTTAGGAGACCTATTAGCTCCTTATTAATCCAGGGCTAGTTGATTCTAAAGTAGCACACAGTCTTTGTGGGTACCGTGTCAACACAGACATTGATACAGTAACGCAGATTATCATACCCGTATGACTCACACGTCATTTCCTCACACGTCTGTCCACTTCCTCACTATTCTGGTGTAACAGGTTGCCATTTAACATCATACTTGTAGTTGGGAATAAGATTAATCAAATTGTGCTCAGATTTGCTTAAAGGTGTCTAACATTTAAATACAGTAGGCCCATCTTGTTATTTCCTCAAGTGGAACCAGTCACAAATTGAAAAAAATTTGTCATTAATCCTTCAAAAGTCACATAGTTGAAGTAATCACGTTACAATTGTAGGGTCAGAGTGAGTCATCATTAAAGTGTTGGTGACAGAATAAATCATTTTCATTTCTAGATGCCCACTTGCAGCGGGAGTAATATAAACATTAATAAGGATGATGTAATTTATCTCCCTGGGCAAGTAACAATTTATGGAGTATATTGATAAAGGGAATGAGACAGAGTATAGCAGACAGTTGGAGAAGTTTGTTTCTTGGTTTCTCTGTGTGTATCTTAAACACTAAAATCCCTGATGCCTATGAAAAAAGTTGTACCTTAAATTCCTTTGCACTTCTTCATCAGTGTCTTTGTTTTGCAAATGTGTCAGTCAGCACACGCAGCCTGCTATCCCATCCCCCACCAACACAGCTGAAGTTCTCCCAGCCCAAGTCTCTTTATCTGGGTGTGAGGTGCCTTAAGTTGTATAGGGTAAATAATATATCATTATTTGGAATACATACAATCTAGATAAATGTAGAATGAAAAGAAATCCAAGGCAAGAAATGAACACATAACTAAAAACAATGTTGACATGAAATGTATAATGTGTGAAGACTAAAAAGTTTAAATACCAAATAAATACTTTCACAAAAAGTATAACAAGTACACTTTTATTCAAAAACATAACCGAAGAAAAAGAAATTATTCAATTTACATGTTGCTGTCAATAGGTAAAAACCAAAGCCCAAATATCAATTGCATCATGGCTGGTGCAGAGGTAAGAGTGACTGCTTCTAAATCAAGGGGTTGCACATTTACCATTATGAGTACTGAGCTGCTGTTATTATTATATAATATAAAAATAATGTTTTGAGTCTGTAACAGCCAGTGTAAAGTGTGGCTAATTCTAAAATATATTGCTGAAGGGACATAAGCAGACACACAAAGCATTGGCGATTCATGTCTTCTTGGTTTGTTGTTGTTTCTTTCTTTCTTTTTATTCAGTTTTACTCTTGAATTAAAACACTTGTTTCATTATACCATATTTATGCATGTACCACACACACAATTTTTCCTGAAAATTAGTATTAGAAAATCAGGTGCGCATCATATATGAGGAAATGTAATTCTGTAATGTTTACTTCTTCTGCTTGGGCTCTCACTCTCTCTAAACATTTCCTATACAATCACAACGTGCGTCGTACACAGGGCAAAATGATTTTCACGATTTTCTTTGTAAAAATTAGGGTGCGCGTCTTACACGAGGGCGGTGGTAAACGAGTAAATACCGTACCTTTGCAAAAGTGTTTATTTTATATTCCAGTAACCACTTAAAAATAAAATCTGTCTCTGTCCTTCTCATCCACTCACAGACACATCCATGCATGAAAATGCAATTATTTGAAAACACCGTCATTTGAACTTTTTTTTCCCCCCAATCTTCACATTACAGTGTATGGTACTGGGAATGCACATATGCCGTCAGCATGGCACTGCCAGATCCAAACACTAGCATGAAGAATTGCATGCATGCTGAAGTGACTTTAGCTGCAGGTGGAAGTTTATAGCATGGCTACATAACTCGTCAATCAGGTTGGCCTTCTGGACTGTCCGTCACTTTATAATGTGGCTGGGAGGGTGTCTATAAATAGCCCTTCAGGCACCTTTGAGGACGACCCAGTGCTGGGAGGATCCCGCCCGGTAAATATTCCAGCTGCCAGTTGCCAGCATCATGTTACCATAACAACCAAGTGGGGAAGACATGTTTCGTCGAGAAACTTTTCTTTTTAAAGGGGAATGGCGGATCAAGGAAAGGAGGAGAAAAAAGGAAGGAAAAGCCTGAAGGAAAGGAGGCGACTATCTACGCTTTAAGAATCAGCAGGATCTGACTTCACCCAGGGACATGTGCTATTTGTGGGTGGCCACCCCAAAGTACTAATCAGTGTGACAAATCCCCGAGAAGAGACCAGGGTCAGGTGTTCTCCGGGTGCTCCCGCTTGGCGAGTCAGACTCGTTAGTTAGTCTGTTCGTGATAGCCAGTGGAGTCGCCGTTTTCACCAGAGGACTGTTGTGTTTCCTCATGCCATCCTACGGTAGGAACTAAACTGCAGGTTTCTTCTCCATATATATGGGCTGCATTAAATCTTTCTTTTTGCTTTCTCTGAGAATAGTTCTTTTTTATTTTTCTTTATTTTCTGTGTCAAACCGGGGGTTAGAATTTGGCCGCTGGGGAGGGCGTCTGGGGAAGGGGGTTCACAAATGAGCACTCAGGCACCGGGCAAGTAAATGTAATCGTCAGCTTTCAATATATTTACCAGTTACACTTTCTTCTGATTTATTTTTTTTGCCAGTTATTTAAGGGCACGCATAGGGGACACGAGGGGCAGAGGACTGAATATGATAATGCTGTTTAATCCTTCAAATATCGTCCACTTCCCCCTCGGGTGGTGAAGTGTAGGAATCACGTTCCCGTATCGGGTGATTGCTATAAGTTCCTGACCCATTTTACGCTGTCAAGCAGAGTTGCGTTGCAGTGCAACAGTTTTTAACCAGTGAAAGCAACATGAAAAAGTCATTTGTTGTTACAGTTTTGCCTTGGGCCAGAAACTGTTTTATGACCACAGTCTTGAAAAGCCTTACACCCATGGGACAACTGGGATGTTTTCCTAACTAATAAGTGGCATTGCACATACACATGCAAATCTTGTTTTTCACATCAAAATAAAAGGGTAAATGTTGCATGATAGTCTGATATCATTGTTATCTTTGATTGCCAGTACAACAAATACTTCTGACCAGGTATCAACCACAGCACCAACTGTGGTTATCAGTGCTCTTGTGAAAAGAATGGAGATAAACACCATCAAGTCAAGTTTGTTGTACCACGTGAACATAACAGAGAAATAAAACTCAGGGTTTGTTTAACTTTAACACATAGCAAAAAATTTACCACAGGTGTTAGACTCAAAGTATTTATGATATAATAACAATAATAAAGCAGCTCACTACTCAAAAACAGAAGATACGGGGAAGACCCGGGATGGTACCCGCAACCTCTTGATTTAAAAGCAGCCATTCTTACCTCTAACCCAGCTATGCTATTGTTAAATGGGCTTCAATTTTAACATATTGACAGCAACATGTAAACTGAATAATTTTTTTCTTTGGCTATAGTCTTGAATATAAGACGCAATTGTTCCGTTATACCTTTTGTGAAAGTGTTTCTTTAACACTTGGAATTAAGGCTTCACACATTATACACTTCATGTCTACATTTTGTCAATTGTTACTAAAACATGAAAAACGTTGGTTTTAACGATATGTTTACATAGATCGTTGTAGACACGGAACACACATGAAATGCAAGTGTTCCAAATAACGTTATAGTATTTATAAAAGGTGCCATTTTGCTTGACTTCTCACTCTATACAACTCTAAGCAACTGACACGCAGGTAAACAGACATGAGCTGAGAAAACTGCGGGGTGGGGGGATGAGATAGCAAGCTGCTTGCTGTTTACTGCTTACCAACACATTTAAAGTTTGGTCTCGTCCAATGCGAGAGATGGACATCTGAAGTGGAGCTCCGCTAGCAGCTGTGTTATTTTTCATATTATTTGCTTATCATCCTGAGATATCCTGTATTTATTCGAGGGGGACTGTTACAGTATATGTAAGCATATATATATATATATATATATATATATATATATATATATATATATATATATATATATATATATATATATATATATATATATATATATAAACATGGCCAACAAGAAAGGGGGTCCGAAAGAATCGAAAACTAAAGCTGTACCCAAGCTAAGATCAGCAAGCCCTAGTTCAAGATACGGCCTTTCAGAGACAGACCTGGATCAGTACAGTACAGACTCCTCGGGACCACGGTCTGCTACATCGTCGCTGGCTGAGAGCGAAAAGGGGAGCGAATGTGCGATCGTGAGTGTAGATCTCGATATCTCGCCAATCTGAGATGATCACCTGAAACTGAAAAAGGCCTTGCAGTCCGTGGATTCAATTACTCCACGCGAGCCGGGAACAGCGGGGACACAGGCTACAGTAGAACCTGCCGCTTCACCTATGGTACAAGAA
>NW_024379191.1:0-17922 GCF_016835505.1 Polypterus senegalus
GACAGAGTTCATTTGGTACATTATGTGAAGGAATGATAAAACCTTCAAGTATTGTTATTTAAAGATAACTTAACTTTCAATCCAATCAATTATTATTTATGCACATATTCATACAAAAAAGGCCAATCTTTACAAAATGAATAGAAAATAGAAACACAATAAAGATAAACATAAGTTAATTAATTAACATAGAATAAGAGGTCCATGCGGGTGGACAAAAAAAAACTCAAGGCTGGAAAAAATAAAATCGAGGGTTCCAGATGAAGAGCGCTCAGTCCTCTGGCAATCTACCAACAAAAATCAAACAGTCTCTTTGTATTTAGTTTTTATGAAGGACCTGATGATATGGTCCACGTGATTTCACTTTCCAGTCCATCAATTTTTGGGCATCATGATGCTTTATGAAGTGGTGGTGAGGGGCTCCCCCGAAAACCGAAAAGAAACAAAAGAGAGAGGGGTAGTAAGGATTTAGAGCCTATGAATATTTTATGAAAATTGAACCAGTATCAGTATTAAGTTAAGTGAAGTTATAAAAGGCCTTAAAAGTAATGTTTTTCAGCGTGTTTTAAATGTTCTTGTTTTGCCGCGAATTCCTATTGGCAGGCTATTCAGATTTTGGGTGCATAACAGAAAGGCACTTCACCACTTCTTTTAAGTTTAGCTTTTGGAATTATAAGGAGACACTCTTTGAAGATCAAAGGGTTAAATTGGAATATAACGTGTCAGGCTTTCCCGATATATAGATGGAGAGATTATTTAAGGCTTTATAACCATAAGTATTTAAAGTCAATCCTGAATGACACAGGCAACCAGTGTAGTACATCAAAACTGAGAAATGTGTTTGGATTTTCTTTTTCCCAGTTAGATTCTAGCTGCATTTGCACTCGTCAAATGATTTATGTCTTTTGGGTAGTCCTGAGAGGAGGCACAGTAATCTAGTCTACTGAAAATAAAAGCGGGTAATTTCCAGCATCTTCAATGATATAAGAGGTCTAACTTTTGCTATGTTTCTTAAGTGAAAAATGCTTTTTCCTAGTGGTCTGATGTATGCGATTTAAAAATTTAGTTACAGTCAACGGTTCTAAATTTTTACTCAAAGAATTTAATCCTAGTAATTGTTTATTTCATAACTCTTGAATCCATTATTGCCAATTACCAAAATTTCAGTTTTCTTTATTTAGTTTGAGAAAATTACTATTCATCCATTCAGAAATAAGTAAGACATTGTTAGTGTATCAAAAGAGTCGAGTCATCAGGTGCTATAGATAAGGCTTGTGTCATGCATGCGTGGTAGCTCACGTAACCGAGATAATCTGACCCACGGAGCATGTAGATTGAGAAAACAGCGCCCCAGGAAAAGGTGGAACACCAATGGATATCATGTGTCTTTGAGATTTGAACACAATCACAAAGAATTTTCTCCTCCCGGGGGATTAAAACCCAAATTTAAGAATGAGAGGGCCCCCCCATTGATAAGGCGATTTCAAGAATATTATGATCAATGCCCAAAAGAGCACTAGATCTAAGAGGAGAGCGATAAATCCTCGCCATTTACCCCAATATTTATTATTTTAAACAAGGCATTTTTGTACGTGATTTGTTCTAAGCCTGACTAAAAAAGTATAAAGAATAGCATGTTTTTGGGTGGTCATTTAACTGCAAATGACGCTTTTTTAGAATTTTACTTAAAAAGGGTAGGTTAAAAATGGCAAAATTTTTAAAAGGCAGAGGGCGGTTATGTTTTTAAGGGGGTTTAACTACAGCAGTCTTTTTAAAACAGTCGGAAAGAATTATTAATGATGAAAATTTTTATTTAAAATTTTCAATTAGAACGCCTGATATTTTTTGAAAAAACCCGGTTGGTATTGGACAAGGCCGGGGGGAGGGTTTATTTAGAACTGTTTACTTGGGGCTTGAGGGTTGTGGTTTTGGTGGCCCAAACCCAGGGCACAAGGCAGGAACCAACCGGGGCAGGGGGCCAACCCAAGGACACACACAAACACACTCATACACCAAGAAAACTAGGGCCAATTAGAATCGCCAACCACCAACCTGATGCCTTTTATTTGGGAGGGGAGGCCCCGGGGGAAAACCCAACACGGGAGAAATGCAAGCCCCGGGGGAGGACCCCGGGGAACCCAGGTTCCCCCGAGGCACGGCACCACTGCGCCACCTGCCCCCATATATAATTCTTTTATATCCCCCTAAAAAATATTTTGTTGTAATGTTTTTGTTAGCCATAGCGCCATCTTCAACTTGTATCCAGTGTGCCTGCAATTATTTCAATAGCTTCTTTTGGGTTACTTAATCTCCTCCTGCCTACAGCGTTATGCTGGAGGAGAATTTTCTACATTTCTTGCAATAATACGCTTTCAGGGTATGACACGCCCAAACCACGAAGCGCTACAGTAATTGGTTGGGAGAATTCAATGCATTATTATCTAAATGGAAGCATGTTGGGGCAGTACAGTTATCATTTCAGAGCGATTCATTATTTCTTCTTCTATATTGGTGGTGAGGGTTTCTGAACTCTTTTTTCAGACCCCCACGCCCCACTCCAACGGGAACAACACCAGGCGTGTCCTGAAGCGATCACAGTGTCTGTGGAAGATTGTCATTGCCTCGCAGGACAATAAGGCTCACAGCGCTGCAGTGAAGCGCACAGAAGCAAATCAGAAAAAAATCAGGGTCGCGATATAATCTGCACCCCAAAACACGGGCTTAGTCCTGTACTTAGCAAAAACCAGCTTTATTCAGCTTGAAACATTAACAGCAGGGTTATGTATTGCAGCGCGATCTCGCCACTCAGCTATACACAGACACACAGCAGTCAGGCAGGGTCGCAGCCAGGTCAGTGATCGCTATCCGTTATATGCATTTACAATTTACGCGTTCCTAACCTTGCATCACCCATTGAGATTCTTTCTGTTTACTTTGGCGATCCAGCTCATGGTTGCTCCTCAGACTTCAGGACACTCTTCAGCTTGTTATCTAGTTGGGGGAGGTCCCAAGAGTTTATAAACCCTCACACTTCTTGAATGAGTGCCGCATTAATAAGAATGTTTCTTTAACGAGTATCACTGAACCACATAAAAACGCTTTTTCAACATCTTCAAATGCAGTTCATACATGTTTGCAACCTCAGATTTTCTACTTTTTGCCTGTCTTTCAAGAAAAGTTGACAGTGTCGTATAAAATGAATCACTGCGCCTTTGGTACTTTTTTGCCGCAATAGAGTAAGGAAAAATTTTTTTTTTCTACGCTATAACCGTCATTGCTTTCTGCGTCTTATTTCTACAGGAGGTGACAATGAGTTAAATTCCAATGGATGTTTTTCTTGGGATGTTGACGAGCAATAAGGAAAAGGTATCACTAGAAAACCGTGAGGAAATAATAAAGGCTAAAAAATAGAAAGTTGAAAGAAAGAAAACAAAAACTTACAGTGTTTGTTTAGACACCAGTACATCAGAACTAACTGTCGGCAGATGATCTCATCTACTGCCCTGAAAGTAATCTTCTGTAATGAAAGTATCTGCTGAATGTACTTTGTAGTAACGAGATTTATATAGACTTCAGTCATATAAACCGTCAGACCATAAAAATATTTTTGTCGTTAAAGATATTCATTGTAATGGAATTTAACCTGCATGTGTGGCTACAGTGGAACTCGAGATAAGAGTTTAATTCGCTCCCCAGCACTGAGCTTCTGTATTAGCTTAATTCTTCTCATATCTAGAACAAATTTCTCCATTGAAAATAATGGAAATCTAGTTAATCCGTCTGACTTCAAAAATATCAAATATAAAATCAATTTTTCTGTAACAAAGGAACACTGGATAAATAACATATATTAGTACAAGTGGAACTCGGTTTGTATAATCACTTGGTTTAAGAGTGTTTTGGGACAAGCTTAATTTTTTAATTAATTTCGACTTCATAAAAACGAGCGATGTTCCTGCAGCATAAAGTCTCGGCAAGACGCGCTTCTCTCTCTCTCCTCTTTGAGGCAATCGCCTCATTCTCTCTGTCTGTACGTTCATGATATTTTGACACGCTGGCCAACGAACTGTTGCAGCGAAAACAATGAAACTGCTGTTTATTAAACGCCAGTAGAGATCCTCACGCCATGGAGAATGGGCGAATGACTGAGTGAGCTTGACGGGCTGGCAGTTGTGCTTGGGTAAATCCTCGAGTCAAGGCGGATCGAAACGCACACAACCAGCTGCCTGGCCAGCAGGCGAGCCAGGCGCCCAGATTTAGATCCGACCAGGCATTTATCTTGAATTGGGATACAGAGTGATCAGATTCCAGAGGTCTCCACTGCATATATATTGGAAGAATACCTGTGCCAAGAGCGTGAGTAGAAAAGCAGTGTTAAATAGAAAAAGAAAAAGGAAGAATTTTAAAAATAACGTAACATGATTATTAATGTAATTGTTTCTGTCATTGATATGAGTGTTGTTACCACATCTATATATATATATATACAGTGGGTACAGTAAGTATTCAGATCCCCTTCAATTTTTCACTCTTTTATATTGCAGCCATTTGCTAAAATCATTTAAATTAATTTTTTCCTCATTAATGTACACAGCACCCCATACTGACAGACAAAAAGAATTTTTGAAATTGTTCCAGATTTATTAAAAAGAAAAACTGAAATATCACATGGTCCTAAGTATTCAGACCCTTTGTCAGTATTTAGTAGAAGCACCCTTTGAGCTAATACAGCCATGAGTCTTCTTGGGAAAGATGCAACAAGTTTTTCACACCTGGATTTGGGGATCCTCTGCCATTCCTCCTTGCAGATCCTCTCCAGTTCTGTCAGGTTGGATGGTAAACGTTGGTGGACAGCCATTTTTAGGTCTCTCCAGAGAGATGCACAATTGGGTTTAAGTCAGGGCTTGGCTGGGCCATTCAAGAACAGTCACAGAGTTGTTGTGAAGCCACTCCTTCATTATTTTAGCTGTGTGCTTAGGGTAAACCTACGGCCCAGTCTGAGGTCCTTAGCACTCTGGAGAAGGTTTTGTCCAGGATATCCCTGTACTTGGCTGCATTCATCTTTCCCTCGATTGCAACCAGTCGTCCTGTCCCTGCAGCTGAAAACACCCCTACAGCATGATGCTACCACCGCCATATGCTTCACTGTGGGACTGTATTGGACAAGTGATGAGCAGTGCCTGGATTGTTCCACACATACCGCTTAGAATTAAGGCCAAAATGTTCTATCTTGGTCTCATCAGACCAGAGAATCTTCAGGTGTCTTTAGCAAACTACATGCGGGCTGTCATGTGTCTTGCACTGAGGAGAGGCTTCCGACAGACCACTCTGCCATAAAGCCCTGACTGGTGGAGGGCTGCAGTGATGGTTGACTTTCTACAACTTCTCCCATCTCCTGACTGCATCTCTGGAGCTGAGCCAAAGTGATCTTGGGTTCTTCTTTACTCTCCACCAAGGCTCTTCTCCCCGGTAGCTCAGCTTGGTAGGATGGCCAGCACTAGGAAGGGTTCTGAGTGTCCCAAACGCCTTCCATTTAAGGACTATGGAGGCCACTGTGCTCTTGGGATCCTTAAGTGCAGCAGAAATATTTTTGTAACCTTGGCCAGATCTGTGCCTTGCCACAATTCTGTCTCTGAGCTCTTCAGGCAGTTTCTTTGACCTCATAATTGTCATTTGCTCTGACATGCATTGTGAGCTGTAAGGTCTTATATAGACAGGTGTGTGGCTTTCCTAATCAACTCCAATCAGTATAATCAAACACAGCTGGACTCAAATGAAGGTGATCTCAAGGATGATCAGAAGAAAGGGAAAGCACCTGAGTTAAATATATGAGTGTCACAGCAAAGGGTCTGAATACTTAGGACCATGTGATATTTCAGTTTTTCTATTTTAATAAATTTGAACAATTTCAAAATTATTTTTTTGTCTGTCAATATGGGGTGCGTGTACATTTAATGAGGAAAAAAATTAATTTAAATGATTTTAGCAAAGGACTGCAATAAAACAAAGAGTGAAAAATTGAAGGAGGTCTGAATACTTTCCCACTCCACTGTGTATATGTGTATATATGTGTGTGTCAACATCGGAGTATATAAACTCACTCCTGAATTTATAAAGTGAAAGTCAAAATCTATTGATTGAAAAGACCCTGAACTGAACTAAGTTAACAAAATGTATTCAGAAAAATAAATTAAAAACACTGTTCAGTTAATGTTTTGAAAATGATGCATGTGCCCTGCCCAGGATTGGTTCCTGCCTTGCGCCCAATGTTGGCTGGGATTGGCTCCAGCAGCCCCCTGTGACCCTGTGGTCGGATTCAACGGGTTGGGAAAGGGATGGATATTCCAGTGCTGACTTTGTATATTCCGACGCTGACTTTATATATTGAAGTTTTGACTTTATATATTGCAGCGCTTACTTTATATATTCCGATGCTGACTTTATATATTCAAGATTTGACTTTATATATTCCGGGACAGTGACTTTATATAATCAAATTTTGACTTTATATATTCGGAATGACTTTATATATACAAGTTTTGACTTTAATATAGTTAAATTTAGTCATCATTGCATAACTTTTCTTTTACCATAGAAATTTAAAGACTAAATTCAACTCCATTCCTAACAAAGCTATTTCTGGTGACTAAATAGAACCTACTCATATCCAAATTGAGCTATTGAGCTGTCAGCCTGCCTGCCTGAATAAGTCACCCTTGTTTAGCTCTTACTTTTTACCGCTCATTTAAATCATGGCTAGTGGGAAAAAATTTTAAAATGGAAGGAGGATTACACTGAGTATGGCTTTACCAAAACAATTATGATGGTGAATCGATTATTCATAAAGCTTCAATTGGTGATTTGTTTTTCTGTGTTAACCTCATATTTTTTCATACTTCTTCTCAAAACCAAGGAGGTGTGAGGGTAAATGAATCGAAAACTGATCAATGTAATCGTGTACAGGAAATCATGCATTGACAGAAGTTCCCTCTTGTTTGTAATGCAAAGTGTGATTAAATGCGTGATTTTTAACGCTATGGATTACATGCATCAAAGCTTCTCAGCTGTGCTTGAGCTAAGAAAAGGAAACATTTTAAAATAACATAACATGATTGTCAATGTAACCTTTGTAAGTAGTGCCTGAGGATTCAGTGTGGAAAAACTGTAGACAGTGTGTGATTAACTTGTGGATTTTTCTGTGAGCATTTGGTGGCAGCGCCACAGTCGCTTCCAGTAACACTGTGTTAGCTCGGAGCTCAGCTCAGTCGAGATGAGGTGAATGGGAGGAGATGATCACTCCGTTTATATCCTGCTTCTCTCATTAAACTTGTATCCTGCAGTACCCGTGGGCATGATAAACTATGAACTTAATTTAAAGTTTAGGTTTTACACGTGCTTTGTTTCCGAAGTAGCAGCACTCATGAATATGCTTGTATATGTCACTCACTCACTTCTTATTGTTTCGCTGCCTTCTGAATTATATAATGCATGTTTTCTTCAGTGCTTTTTGGAGCTCTTCCTGGTTTTCTGTGTACTGCTTGACAGTCAGTTCACGTGATTACGTGGGAGGCTTGATGATATCACACAAACTCTGCCCCCACGGCTTTCGAGCTCAACTCCATTACAGTATATGGAGAAAATAGCTTCCAGTTATGACCATTACGTGTAGAATTTCTAAATGAAACCTGCCCAACTTTTGTAAGGAAGCTGTAAGGAATGAGCCTGCAAATTTCAGCCTTCTACCTACCGGAACTTGGAGAATTAGTGATGAGTCAGTGAGTGAGTGAGTGAGTCAGTGAGTCAGTCAGTGAGTGAGGGCTTTGCCTTTTTATTAGTATAGACTAGCAGAATACCCTGCTTTTAGCGGAAGTACTGCCTTAAAATTTTATTAAGAAGAAAATGAAACCTTTTTAAACTGAGGGAAAATATACCAATAATTATTTGTTAAGGATCTCTTTGTATAGCACATTGTGAGTTCGCCCTTAGGATGTATATGACCAAGCTGTGCGCTGAGCTTACTCTTGAGCATTCAACAGACAGTTGGCCATGTGAACAGTAATCTTGTTTCAAATCTCACAGCTTGGATTGCTGCTGTCATAATCGGGTTTGAGATTCATGGTTTGTTTCAATTACGACAGTATTTGTAGGACTTGTGTTGAAGTGACATTGGCATCTGTCAAGCGTTGTAAATATACAACTGGTTTTATCGATAACTCACATTCATCTTTTGATAGTTCAAACATTCATAAACATCAAAGTGTCCACTACTTAAATCGTCACCTGTGAATCCAAGATGTTTAAGAGGCATTGGTGGTTCTCGAAAGGTGTAAAATATTTGGCCATTTGAATTCACTTGAAAGCGACAACCGAACAATTCAGTGGCAGCCATCAACTCACATGGAGATCCATAGGTGAAGGGCTTAAGCATTTCACTCTTCTAGTGCTCCTGTGTAGTATATTTATCTCCTGTGCTGTCATCAGTCCGCACCTTGAACCTGTCCCAGTCATTCAATACATATGATAAGACACAATGTTCCTCGGGATATCAAGAGTGAGCCTGATATGGCCGTGCAATATGTAACAAAGGGGAATGGAAAGGTAGGTTCCATCTCCAGGCATGAAACCACTCGGTAAGTGACAGTTCTTTGATCGATGGTGATCATCTCGATAGACATGTTAATGGGGGTACGGTTGGAATGATAAAGGAAATGGGTACCTGAACAATGTAAAGTAAGTCAAAAAATACCTACACAATAACTATAATCGTAATAAATGAACAATAAAACAGGCGGAGAAGCCGTGGATTAAATATAAAAGCTGTAGTTATCAGCAGGGAGCGTGAATCTCGTGGCAAGCAAGCAAGGAAGGGAAGGTAGAGACTGGAGCAACAGACGGCCTTATATAGGCAGACTGTCAACAACGTGGAGCCTTTGGGATGGAGGACCCAACGCCTCACACGGTGACCGAGCTGCAGGCTATGGACGTATATATGTACGTAAGTAGGATTCACTTAGCGTTGGGAACCCGTACTAAATTTCTTGAAGATGGGCCCATAAGTAACCGTTGAAAGTTCAATATGGTGCAACGGTGGCATCATACCACCAAAATAAAGTACGTACATTGGTTTGTTAGCGAGGGAAGCCACCTTCCAAATTCGTGAAGATGGGGCCATAAAAAAGAAAGTTCAACATGGCGGACATTGTTGGACCGTTATGACCGTTAGGCGAGAATTTTGAAATGAAACCTGCTTAACTTTGTAAGTAAGCTGTAAGGAATGAGCCTGCCAAATTTCAGTCTTCTACCACACGGGAAGTTGCAGAATTATTGACATTGGAAACTTCAATATGCGGCCGACAGTGGCATCATTCCACTGAAATAAGGAAGCATACATCGGTTTTGGTTAGCTAGGGAAGCCACCTACAAATTTCGTGGAAGATGGGGCCATAAATAAGAAAGTTCAGGTGTTAAGCTGTAATGAAACGCCTGCCAAATTTCAGCCTTCTACCTACGGAAGTTGGAGAACTAGTGATGAGTGAGTGAGTGAGTCTGTGAGGCTTTGCCTTTTATTAGTATAGATATACACACTGTGACAGATAGGGGGTGCTATCTTCCTTGAACCCTGTCCACGACTCCGGACACCAGGTAAATGTCCAAATGTTGATTTTTATTAAATTGCCACAGTGCACAAATCACCCTCCCTCCATTATACTCATACAATAATCAAAATAATACACAATAAACAATCCTCCAACTCCCAGGTGCGTTGCCCTCCTACCACCCAGCTCAGCTCGCCGTCTGGGACTCCCATAGTCCTTTTATATATCCTGACCGGAAGTGTTCCAATCCCAGTCCATGTGACTCTCAATTCCTTCCGGGTCAGGTACAAGTCATTTCTTCACCCAGAAGCCTGTCATTCCCTTCTCCACATGTGCTTCCGAGTAGGGAAAATACCGTTATTCCTCCCTGCAGCGTCTCCTAGTGGCCCCTTGGCATCCAGCAGGGCTCGTAAAAAAACTACAAATGTCCATGATCCCCTGCTGGTCTTCTGGGGACCTCCATACTGCAAGGAGGGCTCCACCTGGTGGCTGGGGGTATTGGCTGGGATAACGGCCGGACATTCACCATAGTATTCCTCCCAGCGACAAATTATAATTTGGTGGGCCTGCCCGAGAGGGAAGTCTTCCTTAAGAGGACGTCCCGGTCGAGCCTTTACTAATCCAATATCTTGTTCCCTGGAGAATCTAGGGGAATATTAATCCACATTGACAGCTTGTCCCCTCTCTCCAAGGACAGTTTGCCAAATGTAGCCCAACCTTTGGCACCCATAACCTGCCTCTGTCCTCCTGGTATCTCCCCCTGCCGGACTGAAAACAATTGGGAAATGTTAGGTCCGCCCTTCTTTGCTGGGAAAGAATCCCTGCCGCTTTAAGGGGCCTTTTCCTCTTTTCCTTTCTTGTCAGGAGACCCCATTTTATTTTCGGGGTCTCCTGTTTGGTTTTGGGTTTTCACAGTCTGAGCCTCTTTATTTTATAAAAGAGACCCTTTACTGTCTGCACCCCTATAGATTTACAACTGACTGGGGGCGGCATCTTTAGGACCGCCGCTCTGGAGAGCCAGCACTATCCAGCTGCCCTGGCTCGATCGATCCTTCCCCCGACCGGTCAGTCATCGCACCAATCTCAGTTGTAGGGTACGCCGTGTATTGGCACCGCTACTTATTAAACGTGGGCCGGATCACACGTCCCTCTATTATGTCGATACTGGTTTCGCTACCTGTATCGCCGCATTATTTAACACTGGAGGCTCCCCGACCAAATCACCGCACATAGGCTGTCACCTTCTCCAACGGCTCTCTGCTGCTGCTCCCAATTCCTCAACGATCTTTTCAATGTTCTTCAACACCTGTAATATACTACTCACGGGCTCAATTAGCGCTTTTAGTTCCCGCAAGTCAATATTATTGTTTACTTCAGCCGGCAGAAGTCTCACTTCCTGTTTGTCTTACCTGCCGACTGGAGCCAATGAGCACGCCCGCTTCTGATACGTGCTCTGGAGTGTCTCGCTGGAGGTTTCTGGCACTTGGAGTTCTTAGAGAGTCGGTTTGCCTCTTTCGGCAGGGTGTGGTCTGTCTTAGTTAATTTTATAACATCCCAACTAGCCATTTCCCGACCCTCCTTAACTTTTTGTGGGGTGGCTGCCTCGCCGCTCTCCCTTCCCTTCGAATGTCCAAGTCCCACTGGGGGTCGGGCAAACAGCGGATGTGGACCTCCTCCTTCCCATCAAGAGCGGGTTTGTTGCCGGTCCCTCCTTGGCCCGCCATGCGAAGTCGTCTCCAGGTGCCCTGGCTTTGACAGGGAAAAGGCCGTAGATCTTCGGGCAGTTTCCTTTTTCCCTCGGAGCCTCAGGTGATCATCTCTGAGGTACATGCACAGAACAGAGTTATAACAAATGGGTTTTCGATATCGTTCCCGCACTGACCTCAGAGCGATCGGTGATTCCTGGAGGTTTCTCCTGACTTGTAAGGCCGCTCCAGTGATCTCCCGGCGTCGGCCATTGAACCTAAGGCTCTCGCTGGCGTTGTCGCCTGCTTGCCCTTCCTCTTCCTCATTTTGGACTTGGATTTTTCGGGTTTGCGATGATGTGGTGAGTCCTGACGCCGTTGTCTCTCGGGTTCTCTACCCACAGAAAAATTTTTATACAGGTCCTCCCACATAGACGCTGGAGTATCCTGCCAGCTACCACTGTGACAGATAGGGCGCTATCTTTCCTTGAACCCTGTCCATGACTCCAGACACCAGGTAAAAGTCAAATGTTGACTTTATTGAATTGCCACAGTGCACAAAGCACCCTCTCCTCCACTTATAATACAATAATCACAATAACACAATAAACAATATTCCAACTCCCAGGCCGTTGCCTCCTACCACCCAGCTCAGCTCGCCGTCAGGGCCCCATAGTCCTTTTTTTAAATCCTGACCTGGAAGTGTTCCATTCCCAGTCCATGTGACCCTCAATCCCTCCCGGTCAGGTACAAGTCCTTTTCTTCACCCGAAGCCAGTCATTCCCTTGTCCACATTGCTTCGGGCATAGGAAAATACCGTTATTCCTCCCTGCAGCGTCTCATAGTGGCCCCCATGGCATCCAGCAGGGCTGCGTATAAAAACTACAATGTCCATGATGCCCTGCTGGTCTTCTGGGGACCTCCATACTGCAAGGATGGCTCCACCTGGCGGTGGGGGTATTGGCCGGATAACGGCCGCCATTCACCACAACACACACACACACATACATACATATGCATGGTGGCTCATATTTATGTATATGACAATTCAAGTCTGTAGCATTTAGACTACTGCATAAAAGTATCGAAATGGCATCACTTTGTAGCCTGAGAATGAGAGTAACAATGTGCTGGACCAGGCAACCGCTGCTCTGTTCGAATACAGAATGGCGGGAATCGATTGTCTCTACAGCACATACGTTGTGTGCATTTATACTCCACAACAAACAACTATGTGGTGGTAAAACGGAGGATGACGGTTGAGGTTGGAGGCAGTGGCCTTAATGTGCTAACCATCGCAAGAATAAACACAAAATTCGACATCAGAGGTACTGTTCTGCAATCGAAGGGAGCAGGTAGGCCTAGGAGTATGCATACTGATTCCAACACAGCTCTTGTGGCAAATGCCTTTCAAAGTTGGGTTCTTCTTCAGGCGTGTATCGGTCTGGGTGGTGCATTGGTGGACCATTCCATGGAGAACAGGGGATGAAAAAACATTTAAGAATCTCAATGTTCATGATCCATTGTTACTTGATAATAACATTTGTAGTTTCCTAACAATGACACCTTTTCAATCATATACATAAATACGGGCCACCCATATACACTCACCTAAAGGATTATTAGGAACACCTGATCAATTTCTCATTAATGCAATTATCTAATCAACCAATCACACGCAGTTGCTTCAATGCATTTAGGGTGTTGTCCTGGTCAAGACACTCCTGAACTCCAAACTGAATGTCAGAATGGGAAAGAAAGGTGATTTAAGCTATTTTGAGCGTGGTATGGTTGTTGGTGCCAGTCTGAGTATTTCACAATCTGCTCAGTTACTGGATTTTCACGCTACCATTTCTAGGGTTTACAAAGAATGGTGTGAAAGGAAAACCATCCAGTATGCAACAGTCCTGTGAAAATGCCTTGTTGATGCTAGAAGTCAGAGGAGAATGGGCTTGACTGATTCAAGCTGATAGAAGAGCAACTTTGACTGAAATAACCACTACGTTAAAACCAGGTATGCAGCAAAGCATTTGTGAAGCCACAACACGCACAACCTTGAGGCGGATGGGCTACAACAGCAGAAGACCCCACCGGGTACCACTCATCTCCACTACAAATAGGGAAAGAGGCTACATTTCCCGAGCTCACCAAAATTGGACAGTTGCAGACTGGAAAAATGTTGCCTGGTCTGATGAGTCTTGATTTCTGTTGAGACATTCAAATGGTAGAGTCAGAATTTGGAGTAAACGGAATGAGAACATGGATCCATCATGCCTTGTTACCACTGTGCAGGCTGGTGGTGGTGGTGTAATGGTGTGGGGGATGTTTTCTTGGCACACTTTAGGCCCCTTAGTGCCAATTGGGCATTGTTTAAATGCCATGGGCTACCTGAGCATTGTTTCTGACCATGTCCATCCCTTCATGACCACCATGTACCCATCCTCTGATGGCTACTTCCAGCAGGATAATGCACCATGTCACAAAGCTCGAATCATTTCAAATTGGTTTCTTGAACATGACAATGAGTTCACTGTACTAAAATGGCCCCCACAGTCACCAGATCTCAACTCAATAGAGCATCTTTGGGATGTGGTGGACGGGAGCTCAGTGCCTGGATGTGCATCCCACAAATCTCCATCAACTGCAAGATGCTATCCTATCAATATGGGCCAACATTTCAAAGAATGCTATCAGCACCTTGTTGAATCAATGCCACGTAGAATTAAGGCAGTTCTAATGGCGAAGGGGTCAAACACGTATTAGTATGGTGGTCCTAATAATCCTTTAGGTGAGTGTATATACTAGCAAAATACCCGCGCTTCGCAGCGGAGAAGTAGTGTGTAAAAGAAGTTATGAAAAAGAAAAGGAAAAATTAAAAAAAAAAACATAACATGATTGTTAATGTAATTGTTTTGTCATTGATATGAGTGTTGTTGTCATATCTATTATTAAAAAATGAAAAGAAAAATATATATATTTATATAGCATATCTTTGCAAAACAAAAAAAAAGAAATAGAGCGTCATACCGCTTTCTTTCCTCTGCCTATTAAGTAATAAATTAAATCGATTATAAATTATTATTTATTTATTTTTTAATTTTTATTAATTTTATTACAATCCATACAAAGCAATCAAGATTTTACAAAAGAAAAAATTGAGTTAAGAACAGATCGATCCCCCCCCTGAGAGAGAGAGCAAGCCAAATAAGTTAAATTTAAGGCTTGAAACATACCTAATTTAAAAGAAAAAAAAATTCTCTGTGCTTTATGAACTTATTTTAAAATATTACTGATTAGATCCTGCCATGTTTTGAAAAAAATCTGTACAGATCCCCTAACTGAGTATTTGATTTTTCCAATTTCAAATAATATAACACATCGGTTTCCCACTGACTTAAAAGAGGAGAGTTTGATTCTTCCAGTTTATCAGAATGAGTCTGGTCAACAGTGTAGTGAATGCAATCACAATTTGTTTGTCTTTCTCCACTTTAAACCCTCTGGAAGAACCCCAAACACAGCTGTTAATGGGTTAGGAGGGATTGTGAGTCCAAGGCTGTCTGACAGGTGATTAAAAATTTTTGTCCAGAGTAATGTTAATTTGGTGCAGGCCCAGAACATGTGACCTGTTGAGGCTTGGACTTGGTTGCAACGTTCGCAGGTTGGATCATGTCCTGGAAACATTTTGAGAGTTTTAGTCGAGACAGATGTGCTCGATATATAATTTTGAGTTGTATAATTGTATGCTTTTGCGATATGGAGCTCAGTGAATTCTCTGCATTGCTACTTTCCACTCCTTTTCTGATATATTAATTGGGGATCTTTTTCCTAGTGTACTCTTGGATCTTTGAAAGGAAGGATTGTAAAAGGATTTTATATATTGTAGAGATGGAGTCTAACTCCTTGAAATTGAGCAATAATTTTTCCAGCATGGTTGAGGGTGCAAGATGAAGAAAATCTGGAAGGTTCTGTTTAGGGCTGTGCGATATGACCAAAATCTTATATCCCGATATTTCATTTCATATCCCGATATCACGATATAGTACATTTTCTTTGTCTTCAGTGAATAGTTTATATAATCACCACTCCTTTTTTTTTCATTTAAATTAAAAAATCAAAAATGAGAAGTACTCAACTTGTAATTATTTCTGTTCTTTTATTTAGAACATTTGAGCAAATGTTTGACTTAGAAATGTAAACATAAAATGTTAATGTATCAAATATAAAACACTTTTCAAAAACAAATTACTAAAGGCCCAATATAAAATACTGCTATATAAAATGCCTGACATAAACAAAATGTGAACTGTAGCAGCAATAACTCTCACAACATATATTAAATATAAAAGGATCAAAGCACTAACAACTAAACTATATAAGGCCAATAAACCCTTTAAACAAAATAAATACAAGTCTAACATTAACTGTCAAAACCAAATGTAAACATTGTACTTCAAACTGTAGCAAAAATATATTAAATATATAATATTAAATATAATATTTTTTAGTCTACATTCTAGTAAAATGTTAATTTGCACATCGTAGTGTGGCAAATCTCCGTTAATGAGTTACAGCTGATCGCCCCGCGTGGACTGGACGGCGCTAACGTGTTGATGCCGCTCCAGCCCCAAGCACGAGCGATCCGGTAACTCGTAACGGAGATTTGCCGTGTTAATGCAGTTGTGGCGTAAACGTAATTTTAACAAGATTAACGCTGACAGCAAACGCTGCAGGGAAAATTATGCCTTAAGCAAATTGTTTTGGTAGCAGTTAATCTTCCAAGCTTTTAACATGCTTGTTTAAATAGTACCTTTACAACTGTAATATCCTCACGTGGCCTGCCTCTCAGTTGTAAACTCTTGCATGCTCGCCACATGCTTTTGCAGAGGTGGTAGAAGAGGTTTGTGTTGGAGTCTGTGGTAGCGATCGGTTTGCAGCATAATTTGCACAGTACCGCTTTCTGGTCCGTGTCAGACTCTTCAAATCCAAACCATCTCCATACTACAGAGGTAGCCCTCGTTTAGGAACAAGGTCCTTCTGTGTGGAACTACCTGGTGTTGCCTCGTCTTCATCAGCCATGCTAGTGTGTCTGCATCCACGTGGTGGCCATCAAACCAATGAAAAAAATATTGCCGTAAACAGTTTATTTTGCGACACCACGAAACAAACGATAGCGTAATGTGCAGCGATAGACGTTTTCATATTGTCATCCGATATATATCGTTATATCGAACAGCCCTAGTTCTGTTTAACAAAGTTCCTGATTTGAAGATAGTGAAAGAAATGTGTAGCTGGAATGTTAAATTTGGAATGTAATTTTTCATAGGATGCAAAGACGTTGTCTATATAAAGATCTCTAAGCAAGTTAATTCCAAATTTTTTCCAGATATTAAAAACTGCATATGTTTGTGAAGGTTGAAAGAGGTGGTTCTCTTGCAGAGGTGCCACAGATAGAAGCTTCTCCGTCTTAAAATGCTTATCGATTATAAATTATTAACACAAAGTAAATGAAAAAAAAATATTGGGAAAGAAACAGAAACCAGAACTTACCCCCACAGCATCCACCGCGCTTCTAGCGTTAGAGCCAAAAACGTGGTACACGCAGGTTGTGAGGTGTGACGCTAATTAACGCTCGTGCTACATCAGATTATAGTGTTGTTATACTATAAACTATTTACAGGGATCAACAGTTTTGGGGAAGTCCATAACAAAAAAAAAATAAAATTATAGCTAACATTTTACACTTTGCTATATGAGCAACTGTTGCTGGGGGTGCCAGAATCCAACAAGGAAGAAAAATGAAAACATTTTCTGTACAAAATCTTAATTTATTTAAAACGGATGACTCCGCTCTCACGTGCAAGTCTCAGTGGATATTATGAACATCTGTTCCAAGTTCTATTTAAATTTTAAATAGAAGGAATTTTTATTTAGTCGATAGAAATGTCTTTGGTAGGAATGTAAGTTAAATGTAGGCATCTTCGCATAAAGTTTTGACTATCCAGCGCTTACATTATATATTCAAATATTCCAAGACCGCTCTTTATATACAGTACTCAGGTTTTGGGAAGCGCTGATCAATGTAATCGTGTATAGGAAATCATGCATTGACACAAGTTCCCTTTGCTTGGAATTGAAACTGTGATTAAATGCATAATTTTTTTAATCGTTATGGAGCACATGCATCGAAGCTTCTCATCTGTCGATTGTCAATGTAACCCTTTGTAAGTAGTGCCTGGAGGATTCAGTGTGGAGAAACTGTAGAGACAGCTTGTGTATTAACTTGTGGATTTCAATCAGAGCACGCAGTTAAGTTCTCCTGAGTGAGAAGCTAACCAATCAGAACACGCAGTTAAGTTCCTGCCTGCTGAATGCTGTGTTAACCAGGAAGTCTTGTCTCACTCATTCAGCATCAACGTGTTGCTCTGTGTAAAGAGTTGTGCTCTTTGTGTTTATCTTGTGCATAGTCAAGCCCTTCATTATGGCTCCAAAGCGATCTGCTACTGCTTCAGGGGCGTGCCCAAGCAAACGGAAGATGTTAACGATTGCTGAAAAGGTAAATGTTTTGATTTGTTGAAGGCTACGATTCTTTTATTTAAAAAGTAGAGAAAGGTAATAGTACGAGATCTCTACGGAGAGATGCC
>NW_024379192.1:0-13033 GCF_016835505.1 Polypterus senegalus
ACTATATATATATATATAATAATGAATATATAGATAGATATAGAACAACACTCATATCAATTACAAAAAATCATTAACAACCATGTTGTTATTTTTAAAATTTTCCTTTTCTTTTCATACCTTCTACACCTCTCATTGCGGTATTCACTAGTATATATATATATATATATATATATATATATATATATATATATATATATATATATTGTCACCCCATGCTAGTAGGGGCGGGATAAACCCTTTCGATCGGGAAAGACCATCCAGGAGGGGTGGGGGTACTATCCATTCTCTCTTTGTTTCCCAAAAAAGATGCACCCGACTCTGCCTCCTATAGTTCCCGCCACTGCTTTACCCTTCCTCCGCCCTCCACATATGATGTCATGTCCCATCATCCACCCGGCTCCTTCCCAGCATTCCTCCTTCCGGCCTCCTCCTTATATTGCCCCCAGCGCCATTTTCTGTTGTCAACTGTTTGGTTTGGTTTCGACTTTGACCTTGGAATTCTGTGTTTTAAACTGTGGATTATTTTTCAGTATTGGGGCTGGAAACCCAAATCTTTATATTTTGTTGGTTCTTTCTTTACAATATATATACATTACGCGGGCACAGACAAGACATGTTTTTTTCCACCACACCGTTTATTTACAACGTCTATTAAAAAAGATCATTGCACACACAAACCGTAAAGTCCTGCACAATCCTTTTTCTTCTTTGTAGCCTCCCCCTTTTCTCTTCTCTCCGTTCTGATTCCACCCGACTCCAGCCCTTCGAATGAGGGACC
This sequence comes from Polypterus senegalus, assembly GCF_016835505.1. Taxonomy (NCBI): domain Eukaryota; kingdom Metazoa; phylum Chordata; class Cladistia; order Polypteriformes; family Polypteridae; genus Polypterus; species Polypterus senegalus. The sequence continues at coordinate 782 of NW_024379192.1, forward strand.
CCTTTACCCACACACTTATCCATTGCTCCAGGTGCTCCCCGGAATCCCTCCCGACCGCCCCAGTGTAAGTGCCGCTGTACCCCCGGAAGCACTCTGGGTTCCTCTTCTTTCCCCTAGCACTTACTGGTGTAGCGGAGTGCTGGGGTCAGGGCTCTAAGACATCGAGGGCCCCCTGGGGTGACCACGGGTCCCACAGGGTTGGGCTTGCCCCTTAGGGCCCCAAAGCAACCAGGTGGCAACCCCACAGGATCCAGGAGGCGCCGCCTCTTCTGGTCCTTCATGGCATCCCGCGGGTCTGCCCTGGCATCCCTGCAGTGCCCAACAGCCAGCGAAGACCACTCGGGAGGCGGCACGTCCCCTGAGGGCAGCTTACGCCCAGCGGGTCCTCCCTGAGCCACGGGGTCCCAAATTTGGCACCCTGGGGCCTGCTCCTTCGGCACTCTCCCGAGGGCCCGTGCCCCTTGGGTTGGGCCACTTGCACCCTCCTAGCCTCCACAGCCGTGGCGACCCCTTGCCAGCGGAGGTCCTTCTGACAGATGGCCCGCCTCCTGAGGGCAGGTTCCCAACAAGCGGGGTTTTCCTGCTTGTCCAGGGTCCGGTCCTGAAACGAATGGAAACAAGGGAAGAGCCGCTGCCTGGACACCCTTCCTTGGTCCCTCTCGTTACACAGTGGCACCGCTCTCCCCGCCGACCCGTTTTGGCACCCCCGGGTTCCATGTCCCTCCTGCGGTGAACCAGGCGGTCCCTGCAGTCCTTTCCTCTCCCGACCTCAAGGTTCCCTCTGACCCGCGAAGGGTGGCCAGACTTCGGGCGTGACCCAGCACCCACGTCCCTTTCTATCGGAGGAACCGGCATTTTACCCCCTTTTATTCCTCCTTTCGCTCTGGGATGCCCTGATGGTCTGAATCTCCTTATTAGATAAAGAGACTCCTTCCCATCTGCGTCCCTGTAGAGCGGCGAGACTACCGCCGACTGGGGGGCGCAGGACCTGGGCACTCAACAGCCCGTGTCCTGCCAGCCCTCTGCTACTCCCCCCTGATGTACACACAGCCCCTTGCATCACATCCACTGTGGAGGTCTGCTTCTCAATGCTGATCATTGGTATCACAGCCAATTTCAGCAGACCCTCCTTTATGCTATCAGGGGGCGGCTGTACTCACCTTCCCACCGTACCCTCTGGCTGAAGAATCCGCCATCTAATCGCCATCAACAGCTCTTCAATTGACGCCAACCGCCTTCATCTCCAGTACCCACAATTCTGCATGGAGGGCACGTAGCACCTGTGACAAATGCTGCTCCATGGCTGAAGGCCCGCCTCCAGTTCCAACAGAGCAGCCGGCAAGACAGGAAGTTAACCAACACTGAGCCTACCTGTCCGTCAGCCCCAGGCGCCGGCAACTTCCTGTGGCCTCTTCCTCCGACTATGGCAGATGTGAACTTAACCCGGGCACAGACAGGCAGACATGTTGTTTTCCACCACCACATGTTTTTTACAATGTATATTTACAAAGATCAGTGCACACACAAAACGCACAAAGTCCTGGCCAACAATGCTTCTTCTTGGGGCCGCCTCCACACTTTCTTCTTCTGCTTAGTCCTGCTTCCACCCCACTCCAGCCTCAAATGAAGGGCAGCCCTTATATCCACACCCGGATGTGCTCCAGTGTGGCGGAAGTGCCGGCTGTACTCCTGGAAGCACTCCGGGTGTCCCTGCTTCTCTTCCCTCCAGTACTTCCTGGTGTGGAGGAAGTGCTGAGATCCAGGGCTCCAAAGACATCGGGCACCCCCTGGCGGTGACCACAGGCCCCTAAGGGTTGGGCTTCAAGTCCTCTACCGTTGCCCCAAAACAACCAAGGTGGCAGCCCCACATGATCCCATGTGGGCACCGCCCTCTTCTGGTCCCTTCATGGCATCCCGCCAGGTCGTGCCCAGGCATCACTGACAACAGTATCATATCATCTGGTGTGAAATTTTCTGTTCAAGTCCTCCTCTGATAATCCCTTTATCTCTACAGTGATCTGACAGTGGCTCAATAAGCGATTACAAAAAAACCCTTTCCAGGTTACACACATATCTCCTTTCAGGATCCCGATATTACATCTGATACTACAAATGAGACTGTTCTATGTATAAGAATTCCACACCTCTAAGTTTTCTTTGTAAGGATGAAATTGGCCAGTCCAGTCTTTGCAGCCCGAACTGATCTTTGCTTAATAAATGGGTCTCCTGTAAAAATACTATTTTAGCGTTTAGACCTGTTAGGTGAGAATACTTTAAAATCAGGCCTTTAACATTCCAGCTCACAAGTAAACTGCCTGGTCATGGAACAATGATTTTGAGTTTTGATGTCATTTTTTAGTCTTAACTGAAAATGAGATTACTTTGCGTAAATTTCCAATTTTTCCAGGAGTTATTGCTGTGAAGCCTATTGTTACGTTGGCTCTTATCATTATAAGATTGAAAGGATAGATTATAAATAGCTTGCTCTTTTTCCCCCCCCCCCCCATTTTGTCTCCCCACTTGAGGCTAGACCACACTTCTCAAGGTCCCAATCCTCTGACATACCTAGAGACAGAGCATGTCCAAAACAAAACAAGCCTCCCAGCAGAGGCGTATGAGGGTTAAATTGAGATATCTATTGCCAATACAGTGCAAATACTATAAGCATAAAATATAGTCTTTAACAGTATTAAAATAGTAACATAAGTAAACCCAGGAAATGGTTTTAAAAGTCACCCTGATAAGCACAGCAAGCCCTAATGCAATAATAACTTAACACTAGACCAAGGGTATGATGGTAAACAGTCACCAAAAACAAAAAACAAAACTTGAAAGTGACCAAAAAAAAAGGATGTATAATTACAGTACCAGTTTCATTGCAAGTGGATCAGACAGCTGGTAAGATCTTCTTTGTTTCTTAATTGTTTTCGGCTTCCTCCGTAGTGGTAAAGATATAATGCTTGCCTTGAATGTCCACTTTTCAATATGGCGGGATACAGAGGCTGTGTCTGATCTCAGCTTTCCTTAAGTGCTGTTTAATATTGTAAAAGCGTCTCGTTTAGCAGCTGTTGAGGGTGAAATCGGGGAAGATACGAATGTGGTTATTTTCAAATATAATCATATAATCTCTTGTTTCTGTCTCAAAGTGACATTACATTAAATTTTGGTTGTCATTTTCAAAGCGGATGACAAGCATCCTAGGTTTGAGATGTCTGATTTAAAGTCCTCTCCTATTATTTTTGGGAATAGTTCAGCTACAATTTCACTGGGTTTAAACTGTCACAATTCTTAGGTAGACCTTCAATTCTAATATTATTTCTTCTGCATCCATCTTTCAGAGCAGCTAGTCTGTCTCTGAGTTTTTAATATTCGAATTCGCGCTGTTGCTTTCCATCAGCGGTTGATGCCAGATGTTTGGCTGTTTCAATTCGAGTCATGAATGTCTGCTTAACGTCTTCTAGCAAGTGTTCTCAGTTTAGATACATTTTCCTGAATATGTTCTCAATTTTTCCAGCATTCCTTTAAAGGCTGCCTCAAAGCGATTATATATATGTTTCTCCATGTCTTTATTATCCTGCCACAGCCCATGCAGCTCCAGCCGCAGCTTCTCATTTGTCTAGAGCATGCCATTTATTTCTTTCTGATATATTTCTGAATATCTTTCTTGAGCTCATTTATGGCCAAGGCCATTGTAGCAATCATTACCTTCATCGAAACTATCACAACTTAACACACACTGTAATCAAAAGCTAAATGTGCTCTAATGAAATATTAAAGTGTGTGGCCATCAGTGTCAGCGTGCATTTTATTCCAAAAATATGTAAAATGTATTGTTTTCTTTCATCAGGCATGCCACGCGGTTAGAAACACTGTTCCATATACGTCAGTCTATCTTGTAGCAAGATGTCAAATAGTACTGGTGAAGTATAAAAATTGTCCATTGTTACACAGTAACCTTGATCCAGCAGAGCATCTATCAAAGTCAGCACCAATGACGTAGCGACGCCATACTGATTGTACATTGGATCAATCATTGCCCCTTTCCTTGCATGAACTGAATTCAAATATACCCTGTTTTAGATTCACAAAGCTTGTAAGCTTTATCCCAAATCTTGTTATTTTTGATGTCATGTACTGTATCTATTACTGTCTGCCCTTATAAGCCATGAGACTTTTCATCGATGCTGTCAAATGCAGGTAAAATGCAGATATTTCATAATTAGTGAATACCTACACCTACACTCAGACATACCTACACCTACACTCAGACATAATTTCTTCAAAGAATGGCAGCACTTACAGCACTTTTACAGCCCAAGTGATTCTCAGTTCTAATGCTTATGGAAGACTCATCTGTACAGTTGCCCGAGTTTCCTCAAACTCATGCTTTTTCCATGATTTTTGCAACCTGAGCAGCGCTCAGGTCTAAACTAAGGAGGCTGCTGTTATGAACTCCTTAAGTAAGAATAAAAACAATAAAGGTCTTTAGTGATATACAGTGGTGTGAAAACCATTTGCCCCTTCCTGATTTCTTATTCTTTTGCATGTTTGTCACCCAAAATGTTTCTGATCATCAAACACATTTAACCATTAGTCAAATATAACACAAGTAAACACAAAATGCAGTTTTTAAATGATGGTTTTATTATTTAGGGAGAAAAAATCCAAACCTACATGGCCTATGTGTGAAAAAGTAATTGCCCCTTGTTCAAAATAACCTAACTGTGGTGTATCACACCAGAGTTCAATTTCCGTAGCCACCCCAGGCCTGATTACTGCCACACCTGTTTCCAATCAAGAAATCACTTAAATAGGAGCTGCCTGACACAGAGAAGTAGACCAAAAGCACCTCAAAAAGCTAGACATCATGCCAAGATCCAAAGAAATTCAGGAACAAATGAGAACAGAAGTAATTGAGATCTATCAGTCTGGTAAAGGTTATAAAGCCATTTCTAAAGCTTTGGGACTCCAATGAACCACAGTGAGCCATTATCCACAAATGGCAAAACATGGAACAGTGGTGAACCTTCCCAGGAGTGGCGGCCGACCAAAATTACCCCAAGAGCAGAGGCGACTCATCCGAGAGGTCACAAAAGACCCCAGGACAACGTCTAAAGAACTGCAGGCCTCACTTGCCTCAATTAAGGTCAGTGTTCACGACTCCACCATAAGAAAGAGACTGGGCAAAATGCGGCCTGCATGGCAGATTTCCAAGGCGCAAAACCACTGTTAAGCAAAAAGAACATTAGGGCTCGTCTCAATTTTGCTAAGAAACATCTCAATGATTGCCAAGACTTTTGGGAAAATACCTTGTGGACTGATGAGACAAAAGTTGAACTTTTGGAAGGCAAATGTCCGTTACATCTGGCGTAAAAGGAACACAGCATTTCAGAAAAAGAACATCATACCAACAGTAAAATATGGTGGTGGTAGTGTGATGGTCTGGGGTTGTTTTGCTGCTTCAGGACCTGGAAGGCTTGCTGTGATAGATGGAACCATGAATTCTACTGTCTACCAAAAATCCTGAAGGAGAATGTCCGGCCATCTGTTCGTCAACTCAAGCTGAAAGCGATCTTGGGTGCTGCAACAGGACAATGACCCAAAACACACCAGCAAATCCACCTCTGAATGGCTGAAGAAAAACAAAATGAAGACTTTGGAGTGGCCTAGTCAAAGTCCTGACCTGAATCCAATTGAGATGCTATGGCATGACCTTAAAAAGGCGGTTCATGCTAGAAAACCCTCAAATAAAGCTGAATTACAACAATTCTGCAAAGATGAGTGGGCCAAAATTCCTCCAGAGCGCTGTAAAGACTCATTGCAGAGTTATCGCAAACGCTTGATTGCAGTTATTGCTGCTAAGGGTGGCCCAACCAGTTATTAGGTTCAGGGGCAATTACTTTTTCACACAGGGCCATGTAGGTTTGGATTTTTTTCTCCCTAAATAATAAAACCATCATTTAAAACTGCATTTTGTGTTTACTTGTGTTATATTTGACTAATGGTTAAATGTGTTTGATGATCAGAAACATTTTGTGTGACAAACATGCAAAAGAATAAGAAATCAGGAAGGGGCAAACAGTTTTTCACAATTTAGAACAGGATTTATTTTCCATTGCAAACCAAGCCAGTGTAAATTTATAGACTTTTGCTAGTTTCCAATATTTTATTTAATAAATACTTGCAGCCTAGTAATAAAGTTAGGTACTGACACCTTTTTGTATTATGGCTGTTTGGATTTTCAGAAAATGATGTTATAATTAGGATTAGGATTAAGGTTTTCCTCCAATTAGCTGTGAACCACCCAATCTCACTGAGACTGCTGAGGTTTGAAACAGCTGATGGTAGAAGGCTGAGGGATCTGTGGTATCTGGGGTGAGTTTCTCCAGGCTGGTCGTAAGGCTGCCTCTTGGCACTCAAGCAATCTTTGCTTCCATTTGGAAGAGCGGGCATCATCCCAACTGACTGGAAAATGTGTTGCATGTGTTGGTGAAGAAAGATTCACTTATCTTGACTATGCTGATGATGTGTGATCTTTGCGGAGTCAATGGAGGCTCAGATTGGGGCTCTCAAGACACTGAGCGAGGAGTCTGAGTGTCTGGGCTGGCGATTGTCCTGGTTAAAAACCAAGATCCAGGCCTTTAATGACCTCTTGGACACAGCCATCCCTCTGTGGAGAGGTAGTTGACCTTGTCAAGAGGTTTACATTACCTGCCAGTGACAGTCATGCTCTAGTAGAGTCTTCCTATGAAGTCATTAAATGGATTGGGAAAACTATCCTCAAAAAACAAATACTACCTAATAAAGTTTATCATAATATAATTTTTCAGACCAGTTTAATCAAATTCTGGGTCATGAGCAGAGACTCTGTCGAGCTCCAGGTGACACAACAGTCCATTAGGGCCCATTAATGCACACAACAACACTTACATTCATACAGAAGCCAGTCTGAAATCACAAATTAAGCTACAGTAGTATGTGTGTTTTTTGGGATGTGACAGGTAAATGTGCCATTTGGTGAAAAACCCACAGACAAGGTAAGAACATGTATATTCCACATGGACTGGATCTATGCATGGGATTTGACCCAGGATTTGAATCAGTGGAGCAGCCCTGTTACCACTGCCATGAAAGTGAAAAATAAGCCAACACACAAAACCCATGTGTGAAAACACATTAACACTCTTTCAGTTATGAAGGTAGCTAGTGCCAGGTGCTGTTAATATAGTGTATTTTATTATTTTCTGATTATGGATTTATAGGTAAATAGATTTATTTATAGTCGTTATTTTCATGCGAATAGGAAGTAATTATAAGTTATGTCCTTTATGCCCAGAACTAAAAGAAGGTGCAATTACTTTTTACTTTTCAAACAACTATATCTGAAAAAATTACACACCTAGAATGTATGAGTTAGAATTGAAACACAAACAAAACATCAGGATTGATGAAAAGGGTGACAGTGACAGGTAAGGCAGACTGAGTAGATAATTCCCTGGCCAAATATAAAAGATGCTTAGGGAAAAAGTTAGAAATAAATGAGCAGATCAATGAATAGAAACATAGGAAAACAATAACTCCACAAAGTCAACTATAGTGGAAATTAAAAAGTAAGTAAATATAATGGAATGTGCAGGTTGTTTGAGATGATTGCTTGATTTTATAAATAGCTAAAGTGCTACTGGAATAATTGAAAAAAATAGGTAAAATAAGAATTTGTATAAAATAAGACTAGAGTGAGATGAGGTATTTTTATATACTTTGTTTAAAATAAAATTATATTCAATTGACTAAAATGATAGAAGAAACTTGCAAATGAAATAAATTAGGAGTGCTCTTGAGGCATGTAACAGCAGTAATCAACATAAATTAAAGAGAAATAGAGCCCAAAAAAACTGATGCAGTATCAGACAAAGCTGCTAGCTTTCACTTTTATTAAAATGAACTAGTCAGTCTGCTTCAGACTCTGTTGTCCACTGTTATGTGCTACCAATTTAATTCTAGTGCTCAAAAGTCAACCAAAGATCATTTTATCCCTTTCATCCTGTTGTAGGTCATGGGAAACCGGAGTCTATCTCATTATCATCAAATATAAGGCAGGAGCCTTTTATATATGCAAAACAAATGTAAAGGTCACTGCTAATTTTGAAAATATATAGCTCATTAATTATTTGTATGACTTTACTACATACAGTATTACAAAAACAAACATTTCCAGTTTAATGAATGTCTGAATTCTTACTGTACATGACAATATGTGACATTTTCACATTACTATGTATAAAACATGGAAGGTAATCATCTATCCTTAAAAGCCATATCTGTTACAACATTATGCTATTTTTAGGAGAGCACATTTTGTGTTGTGATTACAGCATTTACTTGGAAACTTCACAAGTGTCATTTCAGTCTAATTTTATAACTAAGTTCTTTTACCAGAGGACATTAATTCAAACATGTAACAAAGTTTCCATACACACCCATAAATGAGAACCCGAGACCTATTGCTAAACTTTTCTGTTGGCTTTGGCTGTGCTGTTTACATAAATTGACCTCTAGAAATTTGTTTTCTGAATCAAAATTACAAAAGTGTCAAACTATAAATACAGAATCAATAAAGTAAACTTAACTGGAAAGGTTTAGTGCACTTTAAACACGACCAGCTTTTTCACACACAAGTGATTTCAGCAAAGTAAAGTATGGAAAATGTTCATATAGTGTGTTCTTCTGTGACATTACATCAAGGTACAACTCGGTATGAAGAGTATTTAGTTATGAAACTAAAGGCTGCAGCTGTGGAGATACATGAGCCTATCCAAAAGAATCAAACATAAAATCTGAACTATTTCTGGATACGGTACCATTCCATCACAAAGCCTATTTGTGCATACACATACACACATTAAAACACACAGGGCAATTTAGAAACTATAGTCTTAAACAAACATATTTATAGATGTAGGCAGAATGTACAAACTTCACAAAGACAACAAACAAGTTCAAGATTTGATGCATCCATAAGGCAGCATGATTAATCACTGTTCTGTGTGATGCTTAGTTTATCGTTCATATTTTAATGATTAATCCTTGATAAATTATTAGTTACCATATAAATACACAATATATATATATATATATATATATATATATATATATATATATATATATATATATATATATATCACACACTAGGTGGACCAAACCCCAGTTGCCAGAATATTAGTAAAATCTGTAAATGTACAAAGAAAAATTATTTATTGGAGTCAAAATCACGAAATTATATAAATATGTAAAAGAAACATTAATTATTATTTAACAGAGTAAAAATCATGAAATGAGAATAAAATATTTACTTTCTTACTGATTGGAGTATTCCGTTAAATTGAGCTCCACTATGCTCGATGAGTATTTATAAGAGACTAAGTAAGCAGTCCATTTGTTTTAACAGATAGATTTGTTTTAACTTATAGATAAAAAAACATTTTTTTAAAAATGACTCATTTAAATAACAGGAATAATCACATGAAAACTAAAGTGGTATGCAATGGGTCATCATAACTCGACCTTCAGCTAACTAAATCATCTAAATACAAATGTTGGGGTTATGAATGGATAATTTTTTTTTAATAGTTTGTTCTTGTGAAAGAAAGTCTGCTCGATCAAAAGTAATGTAATTTATTAAATTAAATTATTTAAACAAATTATTGAAATAATCCTTCCATCCATCCATCCTCTTCTGCTTATCCAAGGTCGGGCTGCGGGGGCAGCAGCTTGAGAAGAGAGGCCCAGACTTCCCTCTCCCCGGCAACTTCTTCTAGCTCTTCCGGAGGAATCCCAAGGCATTCCCAGGCCAGCCGGGAGACATAGTCCCTCCAGCGTGTCCTGGGTCTTCCCCGGGGTCTCCTCCCAGTTGGACGTGCCAGGAACACCTAACGAAGGAGGCGTCCAGGAGGCATCCTGATCAGATGCCCGAGCCACCTCATCTGGCTCTTCTCGATGCGGAGGAGCAGCGCCTCCCATAGCTCATGACCATAGGTGAGGGTAGGAATGTAGATCGACTGAGTAAATTGAGAGCTTTTACTACGGCTCTGCTCCTTTTCACCACGACAGACCGATGCAGAGCCCGCATCACTATGGATGTCTATCTCACACTCCATTCTTCCCTCACTCATGAACAAGATCCCGACATACTTGAACTCCTCCACTTGGGGCATGATCACGCTCCCAACCCTGAGAGGGCACTCCACCCTTTTACGGCTGAGGACCATGGTCTCAGATTTGGAGGTGCTGATTCCCATCCCAGCCGCTTCACACTCAGCTGCGAACCGATTCAGAGAGGCTGAAGATCGCTGGCCTGATAAAGCAAACAGGACAACATCATCTGCAAAAAGCAGTGACCCAATCCTGAGTCACCAAACCGGACCCCTCAACACCCTGGCTCTCCTAGAAATTCTGCCCATAAAGATATGAACAGAATCGGTGACAAGGCAGCCCTGGCAGAGTCCAACTCTCACTGGAAATGGGTTGACTTACTGCGGCAATACGGACCAAGCTCTGCCATCGGTTGTACAGGGACTGAACAGCACTTATCAGGGGGTCCGTTACCCCATAATCCCGGAGCACCCCCCGCAGGATTCCCCGAGGGACACGGTCAAACGCCTTTTCTGGTTGGGCAAACTCCCATGCACCCTCCAGGACCCTGCTAAGGGTGTATAGCTGGTTCACTGTTCTGTGACCAGGACGAAAACCACACTGTTCCTCCTGAATCCGAGGTTCGACTATCCGACGGACCCTCCTCTCAGAACCCCAAATAGACTTTTTCAGGGAGGCTGAGGAGTGTGATCCCTCTGTAGTTGGAACACACCCTCCGGTCTCCTTTCTTAAAGAGGGGGACCACCACCCCGGTCTGCCAATCCAGAGGCACTGTCCCCAATGTCCATGCGATGTTGCAGAGACGTGTCAGCCAAGACAGACCTACAACATCCAGAGCCTGAGGAACTCTGGGCATATCTCATCTACCCCGGGGCCCCTGCCACCAAGGAGTTTTAACCACCTCGGTTACTTCAGTACCAGAGATGGGAGAGCCCACCTCCGAGTCCCCAGGGTCTGCTTTCTCATTGGAAGACATGTTAGTGGAATTGAGAAGGTCTTCGAAGTTCTCCCCCACGACCATTAGCGTCCCGAGTGAAGTCAGCAGCACCATCCCACCATATACAGTGTTGACACTGCACTACTTCCCTCCTGAGACGCCAGATGGTGGACCAGAATCTCCTCGAAGCCGTCTGAAAGTCGTTCTCCATGGCCTCCCCAAACTCCTCCCACGCCTAAATTTTTTCCTAAGCAATCACCGAAGTCACATTCCGCTTGGCCTGCCGGTACCTATCAGCTGCCTCCAGAGTCCCACAGGACAAAAGGGTCCGGTAGGAATTCTTCTTCAGCTTGACAGCATCCTTCACTGCCGGTGTCGACCAATGGGTTCAGGGATTGCCGCCACGACAGGCACCGACCACCTTACGGCCACAGCTCCGGTCAGCCGCCTCAGCAATAGAGGCACAGAACATGGCCCATTCGGACTCAATGTCCCCCACCTCCCTCGGGACGTGGTCAAAGTTCTGTCGAAGGTGCGAGTTGAAGCTACTTCTGAAAGGGATCTCTGCCAGACATTCCCAGCAGACCCTCACAACACGTTTGGGCCTACCAGGCCTAACCGGCATCCTGCCCCACCATCGAATAATGATTTATTGAAATTAAAAACCATGACTTTTTTGATATTAAAAACCACAACTTTCTTGACATTTTAGCTTATAATTTAAAAATGGAATAAGAATCTGAAAATCTAACAACCTCACATTAAAGTTCAATAAATTCTGAAACGAATGATACCAAACATATATATGTAGGTTTTAAAATAAGCGTGACAAAAAACGTGACATAAGAACATCACAAACAATCGTTGCACTTTTAGGCTTAGGATTTTATATATATAGAGTATATATATATATATATATATTGTCACAAGAACGAGACATGGACAGATAAAGATTGGGGCACCACGATATTGTGGTATCCTGGCTGCAAAGTCGTTTTTCTTGTAGAAATACAGAGCACTGAAGTGCATACAACCGAGTCAAAACAAGACTGAGGAAACAAAGGAAGGGGAGTTTTAAAGGGGAGACAGGAAGTGAGTCGTAGGATCTGGCGTGGTCTTCCACCATTGCTGCGGTGAATCAGAGGGACGCGGACATGGGATGA
>NW_024379193.1:0-27307 GCF_016835505.1 Polypterus senegalus
CCGGATTGTTTCGGGACGATTCATGATTTGGAAGTTGTTTTCCCGAGTCCGAATGCCTGGGCCGGGCAGGACGGTGGTGCTACATAAAGATCGTTTGGCACCATACCACCATTGGCCCCAGCACCAGAAGGAATTAGAACTCAAAGTGGCTCTCCAACCTCCACACTCGGTGTCGAGACAGACATTGAAAGTCTCCGGACTGAACCTGGCACGAGTAGTGGAGAGTCAAGCAGGCCAAAGCGTGTCTCGTACGACCGGGATATTTATTAGACTTCGAATGTAACGACTAGGGTTGTGAGGACACTAAACCCTCTTGGAAGGGGCTATGTAGACCCGCAGTCAGTGCTGCCGGAGTGATGCATTGTGGGAAGGTTGTACATTCACTGATTTTTCTATTGTTTTTCCTGTTGTACTTATTATTTTCTTATTTTGTAAATAATGTTGCGTTTGTGTCCAATTGGTTGGGTGGGTTTGGGTCATCGCCGTCCGGGGTTATTTATTTTGTAAAAAGTACCAGTTATGTGAAATGTGTCTTTGTGCATGACCTTGGCAATGGCCGTGCAATAATGTCGAGCTTTGTTTTACTGGCTATCTGTTAATAAAAAGATACAACAGGACAGAGCTGTATTCATTGCTAAGATTTCATCTAAGCAATTAATGCCGAGACTGGTGAGAGTGCTCGTTACTTAAGAAGCTGGGTACAGCTGCATGCATAACGCTGGCAATCCGCTAGCCGACAGCTTGGGAGAGGTGCACGGCAGAGTTCGGCTTTAAAAACTTCAAGACTCGACCACGGGTCGCTACAATACTGTTAAATGTAATATCGCCGAAGGGGTCAGGGGTGGTATTATTGTGCTTCATTTAGTTAATTTAATTTCATTATATTCTTAATTGTTTAATGTTCCCAGTGTGCTTTATGTGGTCTCTGTTGTGAGTGTGTGTGGGTCAATCCAAGGCTGGGGGTGTCCCTGGGATCTCCTCCACTCAAATAAATAAATCACCGTCACATTGATGGAGTGAATCTTTGCCCCCTGACCGCTACATGTTGGTTACTGCATTGTCAGCAGTGTGAGTCTTCACCCTAATTTCCGTGTATGCTGTCTATGTAGGAATAGATAAAACACCATTGGAGTTGCACATAGAAAAGTGTAGGAGTTTCCACAAACCCTAAAGCCTCAAAGTAAGCTCAATGACAAAAGTGAGGGCTGAATTTTAACAGAACAGAAAGAAAGAAAAAAATGACTCTGCCATTTCATTCGATCTTTCAGGCCCTCTTCACAACTTTGGGAGATAGATCTTACTATTTTTCTGTTGAGAAGAAAGCCTGGAGGAGCAGCTGGGACTTCTGTGCACCGCATCAGGCCACCCTTGTTGTATTTAAGGATAAAGAAGAATGGGTGAGGAGCAGACATGATATGTGGAAGTGCGGCTAAAGATCTATGATAAGACACAACAGTGGAGAGTTAGAAACATTTCATCTTGTGATCAACATTTGACATCTTTTGTCTTCTGCCTCTCCTGATACTTAGACCAATATGTGTTAAGTGTGAGTGAGTAGATTTACAATCAATACCAAGCATTCAATTCCTAACAGTTCATCTGTGTTTCAATGTCCTTCACATTAGTTCATTACAGGCTTCAAGGTACGCTGCATTTTTATAGCTTCTAAAAGTCACTTCATTAGGAATGTCTTTTATAAATATCTCCAGGATGACAGTCTATGACTAAAACAGAAGAAGATAACACATGGAGTGATGTTATTATATTGCCATGATTTAGTGGTGTTGAGATTGAGAACTGACATCAGTGATGAAATGCTAGTGTGGACAAAGGCCTGTGGGAGTTGGAGTCATGGAGTCAGTTACTTCTTGGAATTATAACTTGACTGAAGTGCTTTACTAAACATAAATACAATGGAGACATCTGCAGCATCTTATTACAGATGTTGAAGGACACCAGCCTTCTAATGAAGCATAGTCGGCGCTGTCCTCTCTTACACAGAGCATCAGTATTGGCAGTCCAGTCCAGTTTATCATCCAACTGCACTCCCAGGTATTTATAGGTCTGCACCCTCCGCACAGTCACCTCTGATGATCACGGGGTCCATGAGGGGCCTGGGCCTTCTAAAGTCCACCATCAGCTGCTTGGTCTTGCTGGTGTTCAGGTGTAAGTGGTTTGAGTCGCACCATTTAACAAAGTCTTTCATTAGCTTCCTATACTCCTCCTCCTGCCCACTTTTTAAACAACTCCATGACCCTGAGTGCAGCAGGATATCACTCTTTCAATCCAGCATCACACATGGCATCTGCCGTTCATTCCTTCTCTTTTCCCCAACACACTGATAGTGTAGTGTGTATTATCACTTACTCTTTAAAACATGATGTGACACCAGTCTCTCTTATGCATGGCAAAGTTACATATCACATCATTCAGAAAATGGAAGATGTATTATCGTGGTATTTCCCTCTACTTGCCCTTTACCTGTTTCCGCAAGGGTAAGTGTTCTGGTCAAGTTCGTTATCGGGTTGGTCTACTGTTGCACTTTAAGATGAACACACACACACACACACAGATGAACACACACACAGACCCTAACCACAACTGTGCCCCATGAATGACACACACACATGCTGATTAACCCTTAGCACTTTAAACCACACAAGTGCTATAGGAATAACAGCCTGTCATTCAGCACTTCAAGAGACTTACTTATTTTCGGCACGAACAACAATACGATGTTTTAGTGATATCTCAGACCTAAATATTACTTTTGGCCTACAAGAATACATTTAAACATACAAAGACTCAGCACTCTTGACTATAGGTTATTCATCAGCCAAGAATACTTTCTTTCTCGTATTTGTTCCTTCTATTGAGTATAGCGCTCTCACTCTCAGCCTTATAAACCTCGCAGCACAGAAATAATAGCAAAATCGGCTGTCACCAGGTGCTCAAAGAAATCTAACTTATTACTTCAATCACTCTAGACATTAAGACAAAGCATTGAAAGTTAAAAGCAGCATTGTATTTATTACAATAATAATAATAATAATACCACAAGAACAAATAATACTAGAAAATAAAGTCTGAATATATATATAGTCTTTAGAAAAAGCTCACGAAAAAGTTACAGATGACAAGGATGAATGTCCCAGGGAGGCGTTTGATTTAGCAATCAATGTTCATGATGCCTTTCTGATCGACCAGGGCCGTCTTCGTCTGTTCCTCTTCTTCTTCTCCTTCTTTGCTTCTCTCTCCTTCTCCCTTCTTGCTTTACAAACCACTGCATATTTATTATGAAACGTCAAGCCTTGGTTTCACAACACATGCACCTGATTGGCTGGCTGTCAAAATGATTGATGAATTAATTCAATGTCCGTTTACCCAAACAACAAAACCTTTGATGTACTCTGAGGTATCAGTAGTTCTTCCTGTCCCAGGCTGTAAACTAAACTTTGTTGTTCCAGATGTCCATCCATAAAGTAATCAATAGCCTGAGGTATCAGCTCAGCATTCTTTCTAAGCTATGAACAAGTACAATACAATACAGTTTATTTTTGTATAGCCCAAAATCACACAGGAAGTGCCGCAATGGGCTTTAACAGGCCCTGCCTTTTGACAGCCCCCCAGCCTTGACTCTCTGAGAAGACAAGGAACAACTCCCAATAAAAACCTTGTAGGGAAAAATGGAAGAAACCAAGTGTTATAAAAGTAAGGTGTAAGGGAAGAAAACCTGCTTTAATTTGTCTTAGTTCATCTGTTGTCTTGTCTGAAACAAAATATAATGGAAACCAAAATGTACAGATTTTATACACCATAACACTCCACCCTATTTTGGTCAGACAAACTAAAGATGAACTGTGAGTCCTTCAAACCCTTGGCCGTCCGGGTTGGTAGTGTGTTCCCACGCCCTTCCAGTCGTCTCCTACTGCCCAAGTACTCAGTCCCTCAAGCAGATTTGGCTCACCAAGGACATTTGAAGTACTTCACAGCTCCCACAATTAGCAGAAAATGAAAAAATTATCAGCAGATGCAGTTTCTTATGCTAGGATCTCATCAGATATACTGCAAAATTTGCCATTGTCATTTCATATTGATTCCATAAGCATTCTGAATCTTTGGCTAGTTGACTCTAGTAATTCCTGTGTTCTGTTATTTCTGCAGCTCTTGTCTTTATTTCTTCAAATGACTGAGATGTTGTATGCAAGATGGAAGCTGGATTGCCTAAATCCTAAACACCTATTCCAAGTTCAAGTGGTGTGTCAATTCCAAATTAGTGTCTGCCACATTACTGTGTTTGACCTAAACAATTTTAACTATTTACTCCACCCCTGGACCCTAAACCCGAGTCCATCTGTCAAATAACAGAAATGTTTTTATAATGTCTTTGCATCGAATAACTAAATACTGGGTCCTAGGAAGGAACACGTTTCCTCAGATGAGGCCTTCATCTTAACTATCAAATAAACCAAAGTAATTTCCCCTGCTCAATTTATGCAATCAGTAGAGAGGTCCGATTGCCACCAATTCTGGCCAGAATAAATTGGGACATCCTGTATGGGGCATCAAGTGTCTTTCCATCCAACAGATCACCGCTGGACGCTGCACCCAACAGGCGGACACCCTCTCCTGTTCCCTCCTTGAGCACTAAAAATATTTTTGGCTTATACCACTACTTGGTGTTCATATGAAATGCCTCCTTCAATTCTTAGTGTCCTTCTCTAATGTGATCACTTTCCATTCAAAAACTAAAAATGAACTATGACCTACTGCATTGTACATTATATTACATTTTCATAGTGTCTTATGAATTCTCTATGATTAACTTTACAGTTCTGAACTCTATTTTATACAGTGTAGGATACCAGTTTGTCAAAAGGCCCAAACACTTCTCTAAATTTAGTTGCTCTATTTTGTTCTAAATTTTGTTCACTTTGTTGTTTTTTTGTAGCACACATTATTGGACCAATTTACTCACTAAATAATTACATTAACAAAACAGCAAATCTAACATTCTAGTTTAGAATTCAAAGCTGAAATGTATCCAATTCTTTAATGTCCAATTCCTTATGTTATATTCCTGGTTTTATGGTTCCCTCTGAGAAATGCACTTCCCCCAGTTCCTAACTATGGTAGCCATAAAAGGCACACCAGGTGTGAGGTGGTTTGTGGCGTGGTGGTTAGCTCAGCTGTAGTTAGAGTGGGACCAGCCTGGTGGAATCACAGAACTCAATGCCATTGCCACCCCTTTAAATGTAGCAAATGTTATAGTGCACCCTGAGCACAACTCTTTGGAGGACCACCAGAGGAATGTTAGCTGCCTTCTTTCTTGCTGGAGCATCACTTCCACAGTCACAGATACTGTTGTGCAGCTCCCTGCAGTGCAGCTTCTTGCCTCTAAATGACAATGATTATAATCCTTAGGACATCCAGCACTCCATTTATCCCCCTCTTTGTACTCACTTAGCACATTACAAGCCTCTTTACTGATTTTCCACCACTGGTCTTACACTCATGCCCCTTTATAGGCCTTTTGGACAAAGTGATTCCCTCATAGTCTTCTTGATTGTCTTGATCATTCTTCTCCCTTTGGGTCCTATGAAATCCCTAAAGATTTGTCCTAAACTATCCTGTTTTGCTATTAGAAACCAGCTTCCCTCTGCATGCAGTACATCCCATGGTATGTGCTTATGGAAGAGAACACTTAGCTTTTACCTCTCAATGGCCAGGTGTCTTGTCCTCAGTCCAGTGCTTGATGATGATGATGATGATGATGATGAGTCCCTCGGCCTCTTTCAACAGGATTCTGATGCTTGCTTCAGGTCATAGTATAAAAACTTTGTCGCACACAAATTCAGTCCAAACATAAACAGTTCATTCTGGTTCTAATAAAGTCTGTAGAAATGGATGCAAAACAGTATTTTTCTGGCTTTCAGTCAAATCAAGTCTTTTGTCCTTTTTTCTAGCAGCCACTGTTTCTCATTTTCTGGATGATGTTCTTCCTAGACTATTAATCCAGACCTTGTTATCAGGTGTAATTATTAATAGTGCTGCAACTTGCCATACTTTGTCCACAACCAGAGTGAATGAAATAATATTCATTTCTAATTGAGAGAAAGAGAGTGCTCACATATTTTATTAAAATGTCTGCCTTCTGTCCCTGCTTCACAAATACTCCTAGAGCTCTTTACCTACTAGACAGACTTAACAAATATGTGGCACCTGTCTTTCTTCCTGCTTTGGTGCTTATGTAACAAAGACCTTAAAAACTATCCAGCTGTTAGTGTGAATCACAACAGGCCTTTCAGTATGTCCTTCTTACTATCAAAGCAACAGCTTTCAACTCAGCTCTCTAACTACATTTTTCACCCCTTTGTTCTACATGCCAGAAACTGGATGGTAAGCCACTGCCTTCCATTTTCTTATTCCCCAATATGAACGTGCTGCTTGTAACACCAATCAATAGACAGTAAATTTTGTTTTCTAAGCAGCACTAATCAACATGGGCTTTGAAAGGTGTGTTACTAATAACCAGCTTCATTTCTACTGCTGTTGCTGGATGTTTCACTGCCCTATAGCCTGTAACAGCGGTTCACCTTTAAAGTTATCAGGATCAATGCTACTTCAGTGTTAAATGTAAAAACGTGCTTTTTTCCTTAAAACAATGGTCAGTTTGGGCAGGTCTACACTCTCACTCCGCTTATCTCAGTTGCAGGGGACCATCTTTAAAGCGCTGGCCTCAGGGGGTTTTCTTTCCACCCCTCGCTGAGACCTGAAAACTGCTGCTGCCTGCTGCTGCAAGCCGCTCGCCTCGCTATCATAAAACACCTCTGCCTGTTTCTCCTGCACAACAACCAGCATACTTGAGTGACTGCCTCCTGTCCCATCAGCAATCTGCTCTGCTATAAACTGCGCTCCGGTGTGCAGCGTAAGAGCTGCGTGTCCTTGCCTTTCAACAAAAGCGGCTCTCTTATCAGCAAGCAGATATGAGAGTGCAGCGATCTGAGACAAACGAAGTTCTCATACATTTCTCTTCTGTTTCTCGGGAAAATCAAAGCACAAACTTTAACACTGAGCTTATAAACAAACTTATACATCACTACGTGTACTGCTAGCTGTTCGCGACTTTTTGGCCATCTGTTTATCTCTCTTGCCTCCTCATCTAACTGCTTTATAATAATTAACAATACACAACCTGTCTGACCAGCAGACAAGTGTATGTTTTCAATTTTAGCTGCCTTTTCCTTCACTTTATGCAGAGACGGCTTCTCTGCGTCTTGCGCCAAGGATATCGCGCAGTAGTCGAGGTACAGCTGCAATTCTTGATAGACGATCTACCAGAAATTATTGCTGGGACCGGAGTTCGAATCCCGTTCAAGGCCCAATTTCCTGTTATGGGGTAGGGGGAGCTTTCTCTTCAACGAACGGTGCTTTGAATCCTACATTGCAGATGTAGTTGTTTATTTATTTTTTTTTCGATTAAACGAAAATGTTTAGTGAATGATTTGTCAAGGAACACACGGACAACAAGCATAGTTAAAAATCACACTTAAACAAACTGCCTGCCCATTCTATTGAAATAATTATAACAAATAATAATGCATTTCACTTCCTTATATAGCGCCTTTACTGTGGTCTGAGACGGCTGCACAGATAATCAAGAGGGATACAATAAAAATGAAAGCGCAATAAGAATGAATAAATAATAGTGCACAGCTTTGTGTTTGTATGCATTTATAACATTTGGGAAGTAATATATTCTAGTTGATGCTGACAATTAATTAATTTGAAGTAGGGAAAAATAAATACTTGGAAATATTGCAAAGGGAAATGTTTATATACTTAGCGCAAAACAACTATATGTGTTCTAGTAAACAGCATACACACCACTTAGTTAATTTTATATATATAAATAGCATATATATATATATATATATATATATATATATATATATATATATATATATATATGCTATTCTACAGTATGATTAGAATCGTCTGAGTATTAAAGGTGTAAGTCTACTTTATAAACATAATTTATAACATCAATGTTATATAATATAGAGTATAACTATAATTATTATTATTCTATATTGGCCTTGATATGAACGATTTGTGAAATTAGTGTTAAGTATTAAAAAAAGCATACCAGTCTCTTGTTTTTACAGGTACATATACTGTATATATAATGGTTGAAATAGTTTTACTGTCAAATAATGCAAAGAATACACGACATGTGTTTCGCCCTAATTCTGGGCTCATCAGGTGTACACACTCACTGCACTCCCTCTCGGGAATCGAACCTCGGACGTCCCCTAATGAAGCGCCACGGCTTGTGGTTCGTTTACTTGGCAGTTTGTAGATCGGGGTAATTATACTCAAGGCATTCATAGTCTGAATCACAATCTGACTGTATGGGTGGTTACCTATAATTTTTACTGCAGTAATTCACTAACAATTATTGGTCTTTATATACCAGAAAGACTTCCTAAGGGTCTTTTGTAGGAAATATGTACACATAGTTGATTTTCTCTTTTATAATTATAGAGCACTTCATATTATTATTTTTAAAGCTCACTCTGTAAAATTAAACTATTATTATACAATTCAATGTTTATTATATTTATACATTACCAGCAAAATACCCACACTTTGCAGCGGCGAAGTACTGCATTAACATTTTAATTAAGAAGAAAATTAAACCTTTTTAAACTGAGGAAAAATATGCCAATAATTATCTGTTAAGTATCTCTTTGTGTGCCACGTTGTGAGTTCGGCCCTCCGGTTGTAACATGACCAAGCTGTGCGCTGAGCTTACTCTTGAGCATGTAACGTACAGTCGGCCATGTGAACAGTAATCTTGTCTCAAATCTCACAGCTTGGATTGCTGCTGTCATAATCGGTTTGAGTTTCATGGTTTGTTTCAATGACGACAGTATTTGCAGGATTTGTTGTGACATTTGGCATCTGTCAAGCGTTGTAAGCACACAACCGGTGTCATCGATAAAATCACATCCAGCTTTTGAGACTTTAAACATTCATAATCATCAAAGTGTCCACTACTGAAATCGTCACCTGTGAATCTAAGATGTTGAAGAGGCATTGCCGGTTGTCCAAAGGTGTAAAATATTTGGCCATTTCGGTACACTTGAAAGCGACAACCGAACAATTCAGCGGCAGCCATCAACTCACATGCAGAACCAGAGGTGAAGGGCTTAAGCATTTCACTCTTCTAGTGCTCCTGTGTAGTCTAATTATCTCCTGTACCGTCATCAGTCCACACCTTGAACCTGTCCAGTCATTCAATACATAAGACAGAATGTTCCTCCGGATATCAAGAGTGAGCCTGATATGGCCGTGCAATATGTAACACAGAGAATGGAAAAGGTAGATGCTATCTCCGGGCATGGAAACCACTCGGTAAGTGACAGTTCTTTGATCGATGGTGATCACCTCGATAGACATGTTAATGGGGGTACAGATGGAATGATAAAGGAAATGGGTACCTGAACAATGTAAAGTAAGTCTAAAATACCTATACAATAACTGTAATTGTAATAAACAAACAATAAAACAGCGGAGAAGCCGTGGATTAAACATAAAGGCTGTAGTTATCAGTAGAGAGACGTGAATCCCGTGGCGAAGCAAAGAAGGGAATGTAGAGACCGGAGCGACGGACGGTCTTATATAGGCAGGCAGCCAGCCAACAACGTGGGCTACATGGTGACCGAGGTGTAGGCTATGGACGTATATATGTACGTAAGTAGGATTCAGTTAGCGTTGGGAACCCGTGTACCAAATTTCTTGAAGATGGGCCCATAAGTAACAAAGACTGTTGAAAAGTCCAATATGGCGGCCGACAGTGGCATCATACCACCGAAATAAGTACATACATTGGTTTCGGTTAGTGCAGGGAAGCCGTCTACCAAATTTCGAGAAGATGGGGCCATAAATAAGAAAGTTCAACATGGCGGACGTTGTTGACCGTTATGACCATTACGCGTAGAATTTTGAAATGAAACCTGCTTAACTGCTGTAAGTAAGCTATAAGGAATGAGCCTGCCAAATTTCAGCCTTCTACCTACAAGGGAGAATTAGTGATGAGTCAGTCAGTCAGTCAGTGAGGGCTTTGCCTTTTATTATTATAGATTATATCTGTCTTTACACGTGTTGCACAAATATTTAGTAAATGTAAGAAACTTAACCAAGAATGTTTAAAAAAATCATTCAGAACATGTGTAGGTGAACGTAAATATATCTGCACAAACCGACACTCGTGAGTAACATTTTTAGACAGTTCAAAAAGAAACGCAAATCGCAGAGTGTCTGTGTGCCGACTCGAAGAAGCTTTTGCAGAATACATTAACTGACAAGAGGCTGGCCCGCCCTTTCCGAGTTTTGGTAGTCGTGATTCGTCAATTCTTGGTAGCCGAGCGAGCCGTCATTGGTCAATTCTTGGTAGCCGATACGGGCCGCGATTGCCCTGAGCTTTCAATTCTTGGTAGAATCTTGGTAGCAGAAAGCGATCTGATTGGTTTTCGCTACCAAGAATTACCTCGACTCACAGCTGCACGGAGGCACTTTATATGGAACACTGCTTTCCTTTTGTTTTGTTGACTGTTTTAATAAAAGCACTGATGCACTTTTTCAACCATCCCCTTTACTCAATTATTGCCTCCACTGACTAGCTCATCGGTGACATTACCGACGGTGTTGGGTTCAAGTGCTCCTGTATAGCAATGGGAGCGTGGAGCCAGAACCCACATCGTCACATTTGGTGGCAGTGGTGGGATGAGCTAGCAGTGGAGGCCAGAAGAGGAGACAGAGCAGCAAGTGGGATTGGTAACTGACTTTATGTGGAACCCACGTACCCAAGCCGGAGGAGGACATTTTTAAGAGACTGAGCTTTTTAAGGACATTTATTTATTGCTGTCGTTTTTAATTGTCTTTTAAAGTTCTTATTCTTTTAATGTCCTGTTTTAATGAAGGGGGCTTGGGTTGGTTTGTTTTAGTGGGATTGTTTTAGTGCTTTTATTGGTTTTAGTGCAGTGTAGAGTGGCCGAGCTGTGGACCTGAGCTCCAGTTGCATTGGGTTGGCAGTGGTGTGGAGCCTTCCCATGCAACTGGAGTTTTATGGGGGGTGGTATGTGGTATAGCGGGTCCATAGCTCACTGAGCAAAGAAATGCCATTCATTTTAAATAGATAATCCCCGCTCTGACGGCTTAGCGAGGAGAATTGGACCATGGCGAGCCTGGGGACGTTTAGCGTTGTGGACATTTCTCACCGAGTGCACAGGTGAGGAACTGTGCACATCCGTGATTGCTCCCATGACTAATACGTTACAGCTGTCATGGCCCTTCGTCAATTTAAAAGAAGCGTGAGTCGGTCGCAAGGGAGGAGGAGGAGGAAGAGATCGAAAAAGAAAAAAAGAGAAAGAAACGAAAGGAGAGAGGACGGAGGTTACCGGGAGCAGGAGAGGAAGCAGGTCGGGGGGAGAGAGAGAGAGAGAGAGAGAGCGCTCATGGGCAGCTGCGGGGGCCTGGGGTGTTGGGCCTACACCCAGGCGTTTGAGTTGGATGTCGCTCCAGCTGAGCGATCAGGTAGCGGGAGTGACCAAGGGAAGGCGACTGGCCGCAGAGAGGCCGCGGAAAGGCAGGGGAAGTTGGGAGGCTTGGTGCTGGAATCCCCAACGTGGGCGACCTGGCCGTTGTGGGAATCCAAGTCTCCGAGGCTGGGTTGAGTGCCAAACCGAAGCCAGGGTACGGGAGGTCTCCAGTCTCATGCGTGTGTTTCAAGAGGGCAGCTGCAGCATGAGAGTGGCTCCCCTGTTGCAAAGCCTGGACAGGGAGAAGCAGAGGAGTCACAAGTTAAAAGATGCACCGGGCTTGTTGTTTGTTTGTTTTAAAGACTGCTCCTAAAGAAACATTTAACCTCTGGTTTTAAAGGACTGTGTTTTTCTATTTGATTTTAACCTTCACGTTTTATGGATTATTTATTTATTGAAAGAAAGAACTGCACTTTATGAACACCTGTTTTGATTTGATTGTTTTTATAAAAGCACTAT
This sequence comes from Polypterus senegalus, assembly GCF_016835505.1. Lineage (NCBI taxonomy): Eukaryota > Metazoa > Chordata > Cladistia > Polypteriformes > Polypteridae > Polypterus > Polypterus senegalus. The sequence goes on from NW_024379193.1 coordinate 12,066, forward strand.
TGCACTTGTTGCTCCACCCCTTGCTCGAATTGTTTATTTGCCTTCACTGACTAGCTCACTCGGTTTCGTTATCGACGGTGTTGGGTTCAAGTGCTTCCAAATCAGATGGGAGTGTGGAGCCAAAACCGACATCGTCACATACATCTATCTATCTATCTATTTATAGTGCCTTTCACATCTGTCTATCTATCTATCTATCTATCTATCTATCTATCTATCTATCTATCTATCTATCTATCTATCTATCTATCTATCTATCTATCTATCTATCTATCTATCTATCTATCTATCTATCTATCTATCTATCTATCTATCTATCTATCTATCTATCTATCTATCTATAGCTGACAGAAGTTTGAGGCTCTTGTGGCATGTCTCATTGATGAAAACTTGATTTCAGTAAGCTTGGTTCTAGGAGATTTGATGAGGTTCTGCTGATTTGTGTTTGAGAATGTCTTTGACAATGCATTGTAAGTAGTTACTCTTAAGCATTGAAGACTCAAGGGTGTTCATAGCATAATGGGGGGCTGAGGTACATTTGAGTCGTCCTCACCACTGAGTAGCATTGTGTCTTCTATTGGCTGATAGACTGCAGCTTTGTGAGTAAAACCTTTAGCAGTAGGCCTAATAATGTTGTCCGTATTCTGGCTTAAGAGAAATTGCAAATTCAGCTTTTGACTTCCTCCTCCTCTACAAGTTGTTCCAAGGTACTTTGTTTAGCCTTGGCTTTCTTTAGGGGGACCTATAACTGACACTCTGCCTCAGTTTTCTAATGTGCCACTTCTGCCTGTGCCTCTGCCTGCACGTGTGCAGTTTCTGCCACTGCCTGCGCCAGCTTCGCTTTAAGAGCCTTTTTAATTCTGGAAACTTGCAATGTGGTCATCTCTGTTTCTGCTCTGACAAAATAGAAGGGTGTGGTATTATGCAACTCTCTTATCTTATTCTGTAACCTTAACTTGACTTCAAGAAATGTGATGTGCCTTTTTTTTTTAAAGCAGAGTAAGGCTATTTCGCGGCAGTATTAAATAACAGAATGCTTCCTAATTGTCTCTTTTTGCTTTCAAGGCATGTTTAAATCTTGCAAGCACTTCTTTTCACTGGCATCATTAGCAACAGTCATTCAGTGTGCAGGATTGTGCCACAAATCTGAGAGTCTGTCAGATATTTCAAATTTGTGGTCTTCCTTCAAAACACTCTCTGACCTGTAAATATGGCGTAACAGTAAAATGATGTTAGGCAGCAAGTACTCCCTTTGCTCCAGTATTATCTAAATTCACTGTATGCTTGCTGTGAGTCCAGGTTAAGTCATTGCACGGATATTTGGGGAGTCATCTTGTAATAAATAGACGTATGCGAGTTTCAGCACTGAGGAGCTGTGAGGAGCACTCAGGGGACGCAGAATATTTATCAAAACACACACCTGAAGCAGCCAAGAGGGAGACTGAGCTGAAAAAGTTCTAGCTCTTTAGCTGCATGGTCAGATATATAATCAAATATGCAGGCAGCCTTTGAAACTGCACTGATTTTAAAATGGTATAGTGTATTGTACAAGCACAATAATGCTAGAATATAATCTATTGTTTGTATATACCAGTGATAAAAAACCATTTAGAAACCAAGTGCCCAAACTGCAATCCAAAACCCACTTATTTATCGCAAAGTGCCAACATGGCAATTTAACCTGAATACCACCTAAAACTGAACACCAGCATAACCAAGGAGCTGGTGGTGGATTTTAGGAGGCCCAGACCCCTCATGGACCCCGTGATCATCAGAGGTGACTGTGCAGAGGGTACAGACCTATAAATACCTGGGAGTGCAGCTGGATGATAAATTGGACTGGACTGCCAACACTGATGCTCTGTCTGTCTGTCTATCTACTGAGCTTTTAGTTTAGAAAAGCAACTCATACATTAACATCTTTTGTCTTAAAAGAAAAACATAATAGCAGAGCTTTCAATGATACAAACAACTTTTTGTTGAAAGGTAAAAGTTTGCATTCGGTATGCTTTTGAACAATTAATGTGCTTTTTGCTGTTGTATGCATGCTGATAATTTGTCTAACCTTGGCTCATACTTTGTAAGCTTGAGAGCAACACATGCAGCACTCAGGTCATCTGTTAGTCTGATTCTGGTGTCAGATTTGATTTAATTCAAAGCTGAAAACAGCTGCGCACAAGCATAAGATGTTCCAAACAAAGTAAGGAAAGCAATCTCAAGTGCCTTCATTGACTTAAGATTATTTGGCAGAGAATTCCACACTTTAAGGATTTCATTTTCATAACTAACTGTGCTGTCCTTTGTCATCCCTTCGATCCTCTCAAGTGTTTCACGCAGGTCTTCCCTATTAAGCTCCGCCCCCAAAGCTTCTATTATATATTACGGGTCGTGGATCAGGTGTGGCGATTAGCAACTCCTGGCAATAATTACAGATGCGGACGACTCCTCACCTGTGCGCTTAAGCGAGGACTGTCCGCATCACAAAGCTCCCGGAAACCGCTCCGGCCACTCTACCATAGCCCCCTTTAAGCCGCGAGTGCGGCAATTATCTGTTAAAACTGGCCTTTTCAATTTTGAGCTGTGGACCCGCTATACCACATCCCTCCAACCCCACCACGGGAATCACAGGCTCAAGGCTGCAGTCCGTGCCTCACCCTCAAGCAGCATGTGTGCCGCCCGCTTACCCCAGACAGGAGAGGAAGGAAGCGCTCCCATTGGGCTGCTGGGCAGAGGGCGGGTGATGTGAGAAAAGTCCTCCGGCGCGCGTGAAGAGGGGGAGCGGTGAGGGAGCAGCCCGCCCTGCATTCCTCTGGCTTTATAGTAACGAACTCTGTGCTCGGGCGACGGCGCGCGTGCCCACTGAGAGGGCTCTGAGTGCCCCCTTTGTCACGCGTGCCATAGGTTCGCCACCACTGGTATAGACCTTGACAAGTTGCATTTTAAAGTCCATCAGAGCCTTTTGCTACTTCCGGATTAATTATGCATGCATACAAGAATACAGTCTTTTGATGAGAAGCAAACTAGAAACAATCATGTGTAAGAAATCTGCCATTTGACTATTCCATTGCTAAGCACCATATGTTAGCAAGGCGTGTTCCCTGAGACCCAGTCTGTATGGAATGTGCCTTGCCCTGCGAGTTGTAGTAAACCTGGCCAGACAGAGTTAACACATCAAGAAAGTGGAATGATGCTATACTTTAATGAAGCACTAAAATGGACACTACAATAAAGTAGGTGTTTTCCGATGACAGGCTTGAAGGTAAAAAGGAGATAACCTAACTAACCTGACAAACAATAACAGCTGAAGGAAAAGTGAACTTAAAAGAGAGCACTGAAGAAATCAGAGTTTAAAATATACCAATGTACCAATAAGTAACAAAGTGGGCTCCATCATCCAATAACATCTGTTCTGTTATCAGTGCTATGCAGATGATGCTCAGCTATGTCCATCGTTCCCTCCAGAGGACAATACAAAATCAGCTATAGACTCTTTGCATGTCTTACGGATATCTCAACCTGGATGGAAGACCGCCATCTACAGCTAAACCTGGCAAAAACTGAACTTGTTGTGATCCTGGCCAGCCAGTCTGTTCCACTCCCCATCTCTGCACACTTTGGCTCACTGTTGCTGATACCCACCAAGTCGGTAAACAACCTTGGGTGGTGAATGATGAGCAGCATCTTGTTCTGACCACATTTCTACTGTTTCTCATTCATGCAGGTTCACGCAGTGCAACATCTGCAAGATCAGACATTATCTGCCAGAGTAAGCTGCAGGACTTCTGGTCCGGGCTCTGATCTTATCACATCTGGACTACTGCAATTCGCATCTGGCAGGAGTACCCACATGTGCTATCAAGCTGCTGCAGATGGTCCAGAATGCAACTGGCTGACTCCTCTCTTCAATTCACTACATTGGCTCCCTGTAGCAGAGCACATTAAGTTCAAATCCCTGATGCTTGCCTACGGCGTTGTCAATGGGTCAGTGCCTGAGCATATGGAGACACCGCTGAAGTCCTAAACTCCTTCTTGCCCACTCAGGTCTGCCAGGGAACAGCATCTGGTGATGCCACCTCTGTGGGGTATCAAGTCTTAATCTTGACTGTTTTCCTCTGTACTTACTATTTGGTGCAACAAGCTGCCCACCTTCATTCATACTTTTGATTCGCTCAATGTATGTAAGAAGTGATTGAAGACCCATCTATTCTGTAAATATCTGCCCAATTGATAGAAAAACCTTTGCACCATGATAATTTATACTGTTGGTTAATTTGTTGTTTATGTTTAATTGCTTCATCGATTAATAATGTATGATTGCAAATTATCAGTTATCATATCTTTTCATTTGTGACAATCAATGTTTTTTTACCCTTTTGCTACACTTTCTGAACAAACAGGCCCTAGTCTGATGTCACTCGATTGTTTACCTCTATTGTAAGCTACTTTGTATAAAAGGGTCTGCCAAGGAAAGAAATGTAAAAGCAAAGTAGGAGGGAAGGAGAGGAGGATACCAAGGCATTTAACAATCAGATTAGCACAAGCTACTGTCCCTGCACAGTTAGTGATGCAGAACGTTTTGTTAACGTATCCATGTGTTAGGATGTTCACAGACTGTGCCTTGTGCTAAAACAGCTGTGTTTTATTGTGTAACAAGTTTAGGTGTCCCATCCTAATGAATTAAATAATTTTATTCCCACATCCAGACTTTTTGTTTCATAGACTCACACTTAGATACACCTGCTTAGTAGAAGACAAATTCACAACACTAGGGTAAGCGGACACTAGCGTATTACAATATAAAATCATTGGAATGAGTTATTACGCACATACACATTAATGTCCAAAAATGAAATGGATTTGTCACTCTAATTAAGTGTAAAGGATTAATTGGGCTTGCAGTTATTAAAATAACTGAAAAATTACTGGAAAACTTTCCATGATGCCAGTTCAAATAAGAAAAATGTCATCAATATAACAAAGCCAAATACCTCATTTAGTAGTAGTAGTTTATTTATATAGCGCCCTTCACAGACAAAAGATCACAAAGCGCAGAACAGCAAATACAGTACAAATACAACAATTAAAACAAAACAAAACCAATAAAAACAATAAAAAAACAAACTTGAACTATTCAGCACTGATTAAAAGCCTGTTTAAAAAGAAATGTTTTCAGCACAATGCAGGCTACTCCATAGTCTCAGTGGCACAGACTGAAAGGTACGATCCCCAAGGGTTTTTAGCTGATTACGTGGGACAACTAGAAGGCCCTGTTGCCCCGATCTAAGAGTCCGACAAGGTCTGGCAGCTGCATTTTGGACTAACTGAAGACGTGAGAGAGGACTTGTTCAGACCCGTATAGAGAGCATTACAGTAATCAAGCCATGAGGAAACAAAAGAATGAACAAGCATCTCCAATTCTGATTTTAAAACAGCAGTTCTCAGTGTGAAAGATTTCTTAAATGAAAGAAACACAAGTGGCTGACTGATCTTACATATGAATCAAGCGTCAGGGACTGGTCAAAAATAAGAAGACAGAAGATCATTTTAAATTAATCTCAGAATGAAGAACAGCAGAAGCAACAATTAGTACCTCAGTCTTTCCTGAATTCAACTGCAGGTAATTAGTACTGAGCCAGTTGTTAACCTGAGACAGACAATCAACCAATGTGACCAAAGTATTCATTTGGTTAGGTTTAAATGAAAAATAAAGCTGTATATCCTCTGCATAGTGAAAATTATTATATAACTAGCAAAATACCCAGCAGCAGAGAAGTAGTGTGTTATAGAAGTTATGAAAAAGAAAAGGAAACATTTAATAATAACGTAACATGATTGTCAATGTAATTGTTTTGTCATTGTTATGAGTGTTGCTGTCATCAAGGATTTGATTATCATTATTTCTTTCAATCAGGTTCGTATTTGGAGGACGTGTTGTGTTCAAGTTATATTCCGTGTTTGTCAACCATTGTAAAGATAACAGGTTTCATTATATATACATATATATGTGTGTATACATATATATACACACACATATATATACACTAGCAAAATACCCGCACTTCGCAGCGGTGAAATACTGTCTGAATATTTTTATTAATAAAAAAGTAAACATTTTTAGAGTGAACGAAAATATGTCAAAAATTAATTGTTAAGGATCTCTCTGTATACCACGTTGTCAGTTCGGCCCTCTGGTTGTAATATGACTAAGCTGTGTGCTGAGCTCACTCTTGAGCATGCAACATACAGTTGGCCATGTGAAAAGCAATCCCGCCTCAAATAAATGCCAACCTTTTGTTGTGTTTGTCTCTGAGACTTATTAATTGTCATTGCGAAGCAGAGCCTTACTGGAAATTGAACGCGTTTGAATTAAAATGGGAGATTAGATGGTATAACGGGGATGCGAGAAATAAAACTGTGTCACTGAGGCACTGCCAGTAAATATAGTTGCTTCAATTAGGTTGTGTTGTAGAGATGTGACCTGAAGTCTTGTGCCGTTACAAAGTTTCGGTGGTTGTAAGTTTCTGCTTCCTTGGCGAAGGTCGTAAACGAAAGAAGACACCGCAGTGACACACAGAAGAGAACCCGTGGATTAAATAAAAAGGTTGCTTCGTTGGTGAAGCAAGGAAAAAGCACTTTCTTATATGTCGTTCGTTTTTAAAACAGTGCAGAAGCTATGAGAAAGCTGCTTCCTTGGCAAGCTAAACGAAAGAAGACACCGCAGTGAACACAGAAGAGAACCCGTGGATTAAATAAAACCTACAAAATAACTATAAAAATCGTAATAAATGAACAATGAAACAGCGGAGAACCCGTGGATTAAATAAAAGGCTGCGTTGGCGAAGCAAGGAAAAAGGACTTTCTTATATATCGTTCGTTTATAAAACAGTGCAGAAGCTCTGAAAAGCTACTTCCTTCGCAAAAGTAAGGAAACGACTGAAGAGACGGCGGTGACGCGGTAAGTGTTCGGCAAGGCAGCTGAAGCCCTGCATTATGGGATCTGTAGTTTATTGTGTTACCAGTGCTTCATATACCCGGGCCATTAATAACAATAATACAGTATATAAAATGATCTCGCAGGCCGGATATAATTACACGCCGGGCTGGATGTTGCCTGCGGGCCTTGAGTTTGACACATATGGAGTAAATAGAACTTGAAAAGATGTATTTTTTCGTACATCGAGCCAGCGTGCTATTGTGGTTTTGCTTGCATGCCTCAATAAGTCATCCTCCCCTCGCTCTTACTTTTTTACCGTTCATCTAATGAATACACTGAGTATGGCTTTACCAAAACAATCATTGATGGCGAATAAAGTATCCATTATTGGAGTATGTAGATCGGGTTATATATATACATATATATATACCCGCGTATCAGCGAGAAGTAGTGTGTTTAAAAAGCTAGAAAAAGAAAAGGGAACATTTTAAAAATAACGTAACATGACTGTCAATATACAGTATTTGTTTGTGAGTGTTACTGAGTGTTGCTGTCATCAAGGATTTGATTATCATTATTTCTTTCAATCAGGTTCGTATTTGGAGGATGTGTTGTGTTCAAGTTACATTCCGTGTTTGTCAATCGTTGTAAAGATGACAGGTTTCATTCATCGATTCGTTTCTTACTGCATCAATAAACAGCTCGTCTTCTTCTTTATCTGAGACCTGACACACTGCATGCACGGGTTTTTTTTACACTGTCTTCCTTTAGCGGGACATTGACTTTTTCCAACGTGTGCTTTGTTTCCGCAGTAGTTGGATTTATGAATATGCTTGTATGTATGAGACGCTTCATATTTTTTGCTGCCTTTTCAATTGTGTAATTCGGTTTTTGTTCAGCTCTTTGGAACTGTTGCCTTTTATCTGTGCACTGCGTCAGTTCACGTGAGCCACTCGGTGTACTTGCATCGAAGGTTCCCAGCTGTGCTGGTGCCATCTCGTGCTATGTCCATAGCTTTATTTAATGTTACCTTAGTCCTGGCACTTAAAACTTTCTCATACAGTTTGCTGAGTTTGTGTCAAACACCACCCTGACCATCTCATCTTCCTCTCCATAAGCACAGACAGTCCTTCACCCGTGAATATTTACCCGTGGCAGTTTGCTATTGGATTGCCGCTGACGGACGGCCTTATATGGGCAGGCACTAAATTACAAACGCCAGCGCAGCCTGTCTATGAACTTAATTTAAAGTGTAGGTTTACATCGTGCTTTGTTTCCGAAGTAGCAGAACTCATGAATATGGTTGTATATGTCACTCGCTCGCTTCTTATTGTTTCGCTGCCTTCTCAATTATATAATGCATGTTTTCTTCAGCGCTTTTTTGAGGTCTTCCTGATTTTCTATGTGCTGCGTGATTACGTGGGAGGCGTGATGATGTCACACGAAACTCCGCCCCCACGGCATTGAAGCTCATCTACATTACAGTAAATGGAGAAAAACTGCTTCCAGTTATGACCATTACGCGTAGAATTTCGATATAAAACCTGCCCAACTTTTGTAAGGAAGCTGTAAGGAATGAACCTGCCAAATTTCAGCCTTCCACCCACACGGAAAGTTGGAGAATTAGTGATGAGTCAGTGAGTGAGTGAGTGAGTGAGTGAGTGAGTGAGTGAGTGAGGGCTTTGCCTTTTATTAGTATAGATTCCTAAATAATTAAATGGGCAGGCTTTTTCGTATCCGTGCAATGCGCTGTTTGTTAAAACGGATAACTCCCGCTCTTACGTCCAAGTCTGCGTGGATATTATGAACTATCGTTTCTGTTCAAGTTCTACTTAAATTTTAAATAGAAGGAATTTTTATTTAGTCAACAGAATATTATTCTGGAATAAATCAACTCAGACCTTAAATAACTTATAATATTTTGCTCTCCATAAAAATATATCCTGTCTAAATTATACAAGTTAGAAATTAAGTAAACGTTAAAAGAACAAACATTCAAATTTCTTTACTCTTATGTAATTTTATATAAAAAATAAACTTAAATTTTAAATATCCTGAAAGATTTTGCTCTCCATAAAAATATATCCTGTCAAAATTATACAAATTCAAATATGAACATGCTGCATAACAAAACCTGGAAATATAAATAAAATGTGTTCTTTTCAGCAATAACAAATCAAATCATTCAGTTGCCTTTGCTCTTATGTCATTTTATCAAAGGTAGACGCCTGACATCTTTTTTGGCCACAAGTTCGTTTCTGTTTGGTGTGATGTTCTGTGTTGTGGAGATTCTCAGGATGGACTGCAGGTGCTCATCAGTGAGGCGACTCCTGTGTGCTGTGTTGTTAGTCTTCATCACTGAGAAGAGCTTCTCACACAGATATGTGCTACCAAACATGCACAAGGTTCGAGCCGCATGTTGACGAAGCTGGAGCATTTGTGCGGGAATGGAGTGAATAAACTGTGCGGGCCCTGCAGTATCGTACTTTGCCTTCAGTGTGCCATTACACTGCAGCTCAGTCACCTCCATCTGAATCTGCACAGGTGCAGTTTCCACATCGACAGCAAATGGGTTGTGAAACAATTCAAAATTCTTTTTTTGTTCTTCAAAGTCACCAAAGCGCCGTGCGAACTCAGTGCGCAGTGCGCTCAGTTTATCAGCAAATTGCGTATTTGGGAACATCGTTGTGCCGACTTGGTTCAACATTACTTGGCAACAGGGAAAGTGGGGCAAGTTGCACTGGTGCGTTTGTGTCTCCCATAAAAGTAGCTTCACTTGAAATCACTTTGTGATTTTGCACAGGTAAAAATGTCTGCTGAAGTGTCAGATTCTTCTTTAACTCTTCTGCTTTCTGTATCTTGTGCATTGCATTCAGGTCTTTCAGGTTATCTTGATCTTTTGTCTCATAGTGCCGTCATAGATTAAATTCTGTAATTACAGCCACATTAGCTCCACAAATGAGACACACGGGTTTACCGGCAATGTCAGTAAACATATACTCAGCCTCCCATCGGTTTTTAAAGGCTCTATGTTCAGAATCACCTTTTCTCTTTGGCATCGCGTGGGCTAGCTTCACAATAACTTGCAGCATCATAAGTTAGACTTGATTAACGTGGTAAGTGTTCGGCAAGGCAGCTGAAGCACTGCATTATGGGATCTGTAGTTTATTGTGTTACCAGCGCTTCATATCCCCGGGCCATTAATAACAATAATATATAAAATGATCTTGCGGGCCGGATATAATTATACACGGGCGGATGTGGCCTGCGTGCCTTGAGTTTGACACATATGGACTAAATAGAACTTGAAAAGATATATTTTTTCAAATGTGATCGCAATTCAGATAGAGTTGACGCGCACTACAGCCTGCATGCCTCAATAAGTCACCCTCCCCTCGCCCTTACTTTTTTACCGTTCATCTAATGGATACACTGAGTATGGCTTTACCAAAACAATCATTGATGGCGAATAAAGTATCCATTATTCATAAATATTCAAAATATTGGTGATCTGTCTTTCTCGTTAACCGCATATTCATAGTCATAGGTCTCAAACCAAGGGGATGCGAGGCTAAAATGACTCGGGAAGCGCGTACATACTGGGTGCACCCCTCTCGGGAATCAAACCTCGGCGCTAGAAGCGAACCTCTACTATTGCTCCACGGCGTGGTTTGTCTATTTGATATGTAGATGGGGTATATATACACATATATATATATAGATATAGATAGATAGATAGATAGATAGATAGATAGATAGATAGATAGATAGATAGATAGATAGATAGATAGATAGATAGATAGATAGATAGATAGATAGATAGATAGATAGATAGATAGATAGAGATAGATAGATAGAGATAGATAGATAGAGATAGATAGATAGACTTTATTAATCCCAAGGGAAATTCACATAATCCAGCAGCAGTATACTTATACAAAGAAACAATATTAAATTAAATAGTAATAAAATGAAAAGAATTAAATAAAATTAATGTTCATTTACTCCCCGGTGGAATTGAAGAGTCGCATAGAGTGGGGAGGAGCGATCTCTTTAGTCTGTCAGTGGAACAGCTTGGCAGCGGAGAAGTAGTGTGTTAAAGAAGTTATGAAAAGAAAAGGAACATTTTAAAATAACCTAACATGATTGTCAATATACAGTAACAGAGTGTTATGAGTGTTGCTGTCATCAAGGATTTGATTATCATTATTTCTTTCAATCAGGTTCGTATTTGTAGGATGTGTTGTGTTCAAGTTACATTCCGTGTTTGTCAATCGTTGTAAAGATGACAGGTTTCATTCATCGATTCGTTTCTTACTGCATCAATAAACAGCTCGTCTTCCTCTTTATCTGAGACCTGACACACTGCATGCACGGGTTTTTTACACTGTCTTCCTTTAGCAGGACATTCACTTTTTCCACCGTGTGCTTTGTTTCCGCAGTAGCTGCACTTATGAATATGATTGTATGTATCAGATGCTTCATATTTTTTGCTGCCTTTTCAATTGTGTAATTCGGTTGTTGTTCAGCGCTCTTTGGAACTGTTGCTTTTTATCTGTGCACTGCGTCCAGTTCAATGTGAGCCGCTGGTGTTCTTGCATGAAGGTTCCCAGCTGTGCTGGTGCCATCTCGTGTGATGTCCACGGCTGTATTTAATGTTAGCTAAGACCCGCACTTAAAACTTTCTCTCGCAGTTTCGCTTGAGTTTGTGCCAAACACCACCCTGACCATCTCATCTTCGTCTGCATAAGCACAGTCCTTCACCCGTGAATATTTAGCGGCAGTGTTTCTATTGGATTGCCGCTGACGGACGGACCTTATATGGGCAGGCATTAAATTACAAAGACAGCGGCAGCCTGTCTATGAACTTAATTTAATATAAACTTACGGTTCATGCCGTGCTTTGTTTTTCAGTAGCTGTACTTATGAATATCCTTGTATTTATGAATACGCTTGTATGCATCACTTGCTTCATAATCTTTTTCTGCCTTCTCAATTGTGAAATGGCGTTTTTGTTCAGCGCTTGTTTGGAGGTCTTCCTTGTTCTCTACGTACTTACGTAGGAGGTGTGATGATGTCACACTAAACTCCGCCCCCCACGGCCATCCAGCTCAACTCCATTACATTATATGGAGAAAAGTAGCTTGCAGTTATGACCATTACGCGTAGAATTTCTAAATGAAACCTGACCAACTTTTGTAAGTAAGCTGTAAGGAATGAGCCTGCCAAATTTCAGCCTTCTACCTACACGGGAAGTTGGAGAATTAGTGATGAGTCAGTGAGTGAATGAGTCAGTGAGTGAGTGAGTGAGTGAGGGCTTTGCCTTTTATTAGTATAGATTAGTACCTGCCAAGTAATACAAAGAGTACACAGCATGTGTTTTGCCCTAATTGCGGCTTATCAGGTGTGCACACCTAAGCTTCTTCTTACGGCGATTGAACATTGGGCATCAACATTACGCCACAAAGGCTGCTTTGTTTACTTTGCAGGATGAATATTTTTATTATGGTCAACTAATGTGGAACTAAAATGAATAAACCGTAATGTCAAATTGTGCTGCATGCACAGTTCAGATCGGGTTGTGCCGTAAAGTGATTTTTTTGTTTTTAATGTTTTTTTCATTAAGCGCATGTGGTGTGTGTCACTACCTGGTTCCCGTTCGGCCCGATCTGCATGCTGGCGTATTGAAATACTACGTCATCACACACTTTACGGTGCTGCCCAATCTGTTCAACGTGTGCGTACACTTTACGGCATATTAGGCTTTTAATACCCCTGCACGCGCACTGCATCGGGTAGGCACGCGATCGGTAGCGACAATGCAAACATGCAAAATTAGATCTTCTGGGAGCCCGAACTTTTCATCACTTAATGATATAAAGTAAAAGAAAACAATCACACCTTTTACATTTGCTTGTTTTGAAAACTCGGTCAATTCAATATAGCAGTTATGCATTCAAAATAAATACAAAAAGAGTCTGCGTTTTACTCACCTTCTTTAATAAAATCAGTGTAGTGTAATCCATCCTCGCCAACTGCGGTGAAAAACATATTTTTTTGTATCCCGTACTGAACTTTAATGAGCATCTCCACAATTTTTTATTCTGTTGCTTACTAAATGTCCGGTTACCGTCTCTCAGAAATCAGTCACATTCGTCTTCACAGAAGTATAATTATGTATGACCAAGACAAAAAGCGCGTTTTGCCACAATATGGCGTCTTCGTTTGACAATTTACAATTATGCGCACTTTGAAAAATAATAATGCTGATTATTACTGATACAATTTCAAATTAAGTATCTTAAAATTACGTTATGGTTAAACATTTACTAAAAACATCATCTTCGTTCAAAAATATCTTTTAAAATAACATTTGATCGACATTTTATGCGAAAGCGTCTTAACTCAATATTAACAAATATACATAGTTTTGACTAAAATATTAACTACAATAAATTTTCTTTAAATTAAAATATCAAAACACAAATCAGTACATTAACAACATACTACCTCTTCCATACACTGGGAGAAGCCGCCATTTCAGTGAGCAGAGCAGACCAAACGTAGTACTACTTCCTGGAAGTCTACATCACACTGTGAAAGTGTATTTTAATCACACTGCAAAATAACACTTTATTCGGAAATGAATCAACACTGTCTGGTGAAAGATATGAAAAAACAACTCTCAGAAGTCAACTCTAAACACTAACACTAGACATTTAACACTAGGTGATTTGCTGTGTATGTGCTCTGTGTGTGTGAATCACTACGTGCTTCTTAAACTGGCTCTCTTCCTTTAACTGGACACAGAGTCCATGACATTCGTGATATTACAGCTCTCTGAATAGCTAATATACTGAGATGTATACATGATATCATTTTCATGATGATAGGAGTTAACGACGCTTATTAAACATGGGAAGCGCGGTGGTGCAGTGATTGTGTGCACGACCTTCGATGAAATTATTTATTGCAGCAGTACTCAGGGGCGGTTCTAGGCTTGTGGTGGCACTGGGCAGAGGAAGAATCGGTGGCCCCTTAAGCCCCAATGTCAGTAAGGTAGCTTATGCACGGTGGATGGCCACGTCCGTTGTGGACACTGCATAGCCGCCTCGTGCTCATGACACAAGCGTTTAACTTTTGTCGAATTTTTCAGCTCCATTTTAGCGGTGTCGTTATTTTCTCTTTCTGTTTGATATTTAATATATATATGGCGTGGCCACCACTGCAGTCCTTGCTTTTCTTTCTCAAGTAACCGATCACCACACAATCAGCTCTGTAACAGACGTTAAGCCATCTGTAAGCTTAGGCGCGATTCTTCAAAGCGTTTAGGAACATTGAAATATCTTCGTAGTACCGTTTAATTATTCTATCCTTCCGACAGTCCCAGTGAAGAATATAGATTATTTAAATGAAGTTAAAGTTGTACCTGTATAATATAATCAACATATTTTGCTGCATTTCATCTTAAAAATGATCTCGTCATCATATGTAAATACGCGCTTTATAAAGTGGCTCAGGTTGTGCGATATTATAACTATAGTGTAAGTTTACAGTGGGTGATTGTACTTATAAGTAATAACAGTCCTACAAGGAGCAGTGATTGAGTGCGGTAGAGTTCTTGGGATGAAACTGTTTCTGAACGCGAGGTCCGTACAGGAAAGGCTTTGAAACGTTTTGCCGTGGCTGAGGCAGCGTGTCCTTGAAGCTGTATACCGATAATTCTCTTTCCGATCAGCTGCTGCTGTGATTCCCATTCAGATACAGTGATATAAATACTCTGAGTGTGCAGTGAGGAAGTAACGCTAAAGCAGTTCTGGTATTTGGAATACTATAGCTAGTCCCAGGAACATTATATTGTTACAAGTTAATTACAATCAGATGCGTTACACTAATAAACAATATGCGGTTAGTTTCAGTGTATTTATAAAATAAAGAGTAATCACACAGGGAACAATGGTAGCACTGCTTTGACAGCTGGGGCCGCCAGTCTGCAAAACCGGTAGCGGAGAACTTGTGTATGACAAGACATGAGGTACCGTGGAAAAGTCGTGGCTGCACGAAGTGTAGGTTTAATACATCAGCCATTTGAGCGTGGAAAAGTTCTTACACAACACTGCAAGGCAAGTCGTGCGCACTGTTTATACATGAGGCCCTGGAGCTTCTGGGTAGTCCTGCCTCCTCATTCAGCGCTCTCCAAACTAAATGCTGCTTGTCCCCGAGGTGACTCCAGCTTTCACCTGGGCCTATGAAACTAACTTCTGCTTCTGATTTCCAAAGCAAGATGCAGCGTGGCATGAGGCTTGTG
>NW_024379194.1:0-5510 GCF_016835505.1 Polypterus senegalus
TCTCGGTTCCGGAGGTGCCAAGACGAGAATGTTTGGATAGTGCTCAGATGGGCACGGATGTTGTGTGCTGCACTGGCAGGTGCACAAACAGAATGTTAGTCTTCTGTTTTCAGTGCGCAGGTGTGTTCAAGCAGGTCAGCTGTAGGCAAGCAGATGAACCTTCTGGTGTAGAGAGATGCAGATATACCAGTTTCTTTGCTGTTTTCATTTACTGAACTGGCTCTGCAAACCATGTTCCAGGTCTGGATCTTAGCTTTGAGGTTCTCCCTTCATCACCGGTTCACAATGCCTCTATGATCTGCCTTGTCCTTTGTTTGCACAATTTTACCACCAGCCCTGCTTCTCACAGCTCACTTGGGGTCAGTTGAAACTCAATTTGTCACACTTTTCTCCATCTTCATGAATCCTGGTTCGCTGCTGTCCGTGCACCTGGAAAAATGGACCTTAACAGATGGAAAAGTGATGGTGGATCTACAAAAGTGTCCGTCTCTTAGCTGTCTCCATTCCTGTATGGCTGCTGCAAATGGCACTCCAGGTTACAAATATGAGCCTCGAGGCTTTCCAGCACCTCCGCAAAGAGCCATTATGGTGTTAAATATTGCAATTAAACTGCACATTAATTTCTTCAGAGCTATTATATTAGGTCTACAGAGTTTTGTGGGAGTTTTTCTGTGTAAGGGGGTGAATTAAACACATTTGAAATTAGAAATATATTGATTGAACTGGCTCTTTAGCTACAAAGGACAAAAAATGCCTATTGACCCTACGCTATTTGCATGCTAAAAACTTGACAATGAAAATTCAACAAGCAGCAGGCGGTGCCAGTGTTTAATTGTGTTTTACATTTCATTTTTTGGCTTCATTGTGGGTCAGGCTGAAAATTAAATTCAATTGGCGTTATTTTGTATTCATTTTGCGTGCAGACTTTGAAAATTTAATTGCAAAGAGAGTTGCATTTTCATTTTATAATTTTAATTTTGCTGAAAATACCTCCCATAGTGTGGTAGTTTTAGATTATCTTAATATTAGGGTTTCCAATGATTCAAGTATTAGGTGTGATCTAAATTTCTTTCCTATTGCATTATCATTTAAAAAGATGCCACATTCTTGGTTTTTAAAAAATCTCTCATTAAGTGGTCAAATACTTTTATCAAAATAGGAATAAAAAAAGTCATTTTTAAAGTTAGCATTTCAGTCAGATTAAATTCAGTAAACAGGTCTAAGATTGTGAGATTGAACAGAGAGACTATTATATGCACATCTTTAACTACCATCTGGTGCCCTGATATGCACCCTGTGGTTCTGCTCACAAAGGAGCATTAGAATATGAGAGAGAAAAAAATGTCTAATACTGGGAAAAGTCCACATTTTGTGAACCCTACAGATGCTCACAACAATCTGCTATCCAGAACACATCCCTACCCACTTCGATCCTTGTTATTATAAACTTATCCAATCAGGCATAAAAAAAAAACATTTAAAAGAAAAACATGAATCCTGGTTCGTTGACATGAGGTGGCACATGACCAGAGCAGGTATCTTGTCTTAACCTTTAAACACTCTTCGGATCAGATTTGACCCATTTTGACATTTGACAGCAGTCCCATGAGATGAGGCTGCTTTCTAGTCTGTGAAATGCTGAGTTGGAAAGACCAATATTTTATACCACTATGTCGGGCCGGCTCTACACTGGGGCAAGAGGGGGCAATGCCCCCTTAAATAAACGTCCTGCCCCCTTAAATCAAACTTTTAGAGGTTTAGAAAGAAAATAATAGATTGGCCACAAACTGAATATGGACAATATTTACTACAGTAGCTGAAAAGTCCACTGGAAAAGGCACAAATGAGATGATAGGTTTCACCTCTTGTTCGGTCTTTCCCTCCGTGCTTTTTGTCCGCAGGCTCACACAGAACTCGGCACAGATCCCCACTCACCCTCCCCCAGCTAAACATCCAATCACTGTTGTATGCAAATGACCCGGTGTCAGGTTTCTCAGTAGGCAGGGCAGAGCAAAATGAGCCGACTGGAGGACCTGTGTCTGTCTGTTAGACCCCGACACAAAGCCCCGCCCCAGCTTTCAACTAGTCTGCACTCAACAGTTTTCTCGTTTCATATACTGATGTAATCACAGCGATTTTAGTAAAGCTTATTCACTTTCCACCCCAGCTTCCAGCAGCTCACAAAGGAAAGTTAATGCTGTGAGATGCATCCTTTTTCCAAGCTTTTAAAAGGTGGCGCTGCCCTGCCTGCACCAATAGCAGTAGCAATGATGCTGCTGCTGGTACATCAGAGACATCAGCTGGCATGTCTACTCCTGTGCATCAACAGGCACTGCTTCTCCTGTACCTCTGCCAACAATTGCTGCCCCAAAACAACCCACTCAGCTACCCAGTGACTTAAATGGCAATCGCCATCCCAGCCAATACTGGGTAATTACCCCAAACGTGTATTTGGTGGTACAACATTAAGATCATTCAATCCTGCCTGGTACCGCACACGACCATGGCTGGAGTACTCTGTTGTGCGGGATGCATGTTTCTGTTTCCCCTGTCGAAAATATGGCAAGCACTGTTAATGAGAGGGATGTAGTTTTACCTTAATTGGTTTTAACAACTGGAAAGCAGCACTTGATCGAGACAAGGGGCTACAGAGATATATGTCCAGCCACATGTGTCCAGTGCATGCTTCAACCATCTGGACTGAGCATAAAGCAGAGAGGCCACAGGGGAGACTGTGGATTCAATGTTGGCTGGTAAAGGCTGGTGCTTCAGGTATTTTTCTAAAACTGATGGAATATACCTTAAAGAAGGATGAGAAGCTAGCAAGCATTTCTAAGGGTATCCCAAAAAAATGCAAAATACACATCTAAGAATATCCAAAATGAAATTATCCAAACACTGGCTGACATGGTGCTTGTAGAGTGAAAGTGCTGATTCTGCAGGGTTTTGCCTCAAAAATGATGGGACCAGGGATAGGTGCAATGTGGAAAATCTGTCTGTGATAATATGGTTTGTCAGAAATTCCATGCCAGAGGAGCATCTTATTGGGTTGCTTGACTTGCAACAACTTGACGCAGAGTACATCACCTGTGAGATCCTGTTAACCTTTGTGATGCTGGCTACAGTGCTGACAGTATACTGAGCCAGTGTTATGATGGGGCTTCTGTGATGAGTGGGTTAGGGTGGGGTACAAGCTCTGCTCCAAAGAGGCTTGACAGATATGTCCCATCATCCACTGCTACACCACCTGCACTTAGTGGTTGTGCATGCCATGCAGAGTGAGTCGTGTGCAAAATCATTTTTTAGCCTATCTAGTTCACTCTACAATTTTTTTCACCACCACTATGTGCTCAATAAACATGATGCACCTTTTCTAAAAAGGCTGCTTGAGATCAGATGGACAAGCCACTATGAGGTGACAAGGTGCACTGTGGACAATCAAGAACAAATTCTTAGTATCCTATCAGAGATGACAGAGGATGATGATGCTGCAGTTGACCTGTGCACGAGATCAGGCTTGCTATACCAAATTAAGAGGCATCACTTCTTTGAGATTGGAAAGTTCCAGTCGGGTGCTTGGTGTCTTGAAACCAGCAAATGCCATTCTACAGTCTCAGTCACTGGATCTGTGCAGTGCTTCTGAGGTTGTTAGTTCAGCACTGATTCCTTAAAAACCATCCGTGGAGGATGACTGTTGGGGAGTGTCATCTCCTGCTGAGGATGAGTCACTTCCAACAAAGAGAAGGAGAACAATGAGCAAACACCTGGGTCAAAGTATTGTGCTCTCAGCTTTGGAGCCATACAGACTCTGGTGACCTACCATTTCCCACCATCAGTCTCTGAAAAGATCCCTGCTCAACATCCTTGACAGGGCCATTTCAGAAATGGAAACTAGATTTTCACACAAGAATATTGACCTGATGAGAGCCATATCTAGTCTTGCACCCAAATCTAGCACTTTCTAGATCCCACCCTGTTGCACCCTCTGGCTGTGATGGCTGGCACTGTAGCAGATGTTGTAAATCTGAAAAATGAAGTTCTTGTGGCAAAACAGATGCTGCTCAAAAAATGTTCAAAGGAAACAGACCTGTCCACTGTGAACTGTAAACTCCTGCAGGAGTACAAGGAAGCCTTTCCTGAGTTGCATAAATTGTATTAACAGCCCTGGTAATTGGTGTGTCTTCAGCATTGTGTGAGAGTTCCTTCTCCACTTTGTCACGGTCCAAACCCCTATCGTCACACCATTTTACATAAAAGAAAGAGAAATTTGTTGATCTTGGCCCATGAGAAGTCCATAACAAATAACTTGGATATGATGAATTTGGAAGAGTTTTGCAAGGGAAACAGGAGACTGTTGTTGTAGAGTGGATTGAGGAGAAAGGAGAGCGGCTGTTCAGTTACAAACAGAGAGTACAGTTGCTTACAAAACAAACAAGCTGAAAACAAGATAAAAAGTTCAAATGTTCTCTTCTAGATCTGTTGTGTTCTAAAAATTAGTTTGAGAATTGTAGGAAAAGACATGGTGATTTTTTTTTTTTAATTACTATGCCAACCCATTTTAGTTTTGTAAATATTGGTTATATTGAGAGGTCTTATTTTATTCTTACCTTATTTTGCAAAATATTTGATATAGGCCATCCAATTAAGGTAAATGTCATGTTTTTAGTTGTTATAATCTGATGAGGAATATTTTATTTTATTTTTTGTTGTTTTATTTTTCAGTTTTGCTCCTGAGGGATTGCCACCTTATCGTGGTCAGGGGGTTTGCGTGCCTCAGTGACCCTAAGAGCTACACCAGCAGAAGCTTAGATTTCAGGTGGGACACCCAAGTTGGACAGGTCTTAGGGTAGAGGCCTGACAAAGTGCAATCCAATGACATGACAAAAACAGTTATCCAGAGCACCCCCCCACCACCCCACCCCTTTCCCGCCTCCGTCGCCACCATGTGCCCCCTTCACATTTCTGTCTGCCCCCTCATATATGCCTGTCTAGAACCGCCAGCACTATGTCCTTGGAAATGTTCTGTACCATATTGGTGGTGATCAGATTTGACAATGTCACATATGTATGCGAGTAGGAGGCAGCTGAAGGGCTTGAGTAATGTAATTCTACATCAGACCAGGGGTGGTTAGGTGCTCTCACGTCACTGCACACCATTCCTGGGTAATCCCACAGGGCTCCAGCACCTCTGAAGGCGTCACTTCGGTCCGACACTTACAATGACATCACTTCCGGTGCCGAAGAGGTCACTTCCTGCATCAGCCTTTAACACTAGAATTACCAGAGCCTACGAAAAAACTCGTAATTCCGTCCCCACGCTTAAATGCCTAAAATCGTTCACAGCTCTCCACCAGCGTCTTTTGTCATCTAAATGTGCTGATAAAATCAGGCTGCAAGCAGCCGGCTATTCATCCCCCCGACTTAGAACGTGCAAACTTCTCAGCTCATGCCTTGATTGATTATCTGGAGTAAGTGGAGTTTTAGAGTGGAAAGATATTGACAAATTATTT
>NW_024379195.1:0-9550 GCF_016835505.1 Polypterus senegalus
TATTTCCACCGAATGACATTGACTTTCCAAGTGGAGGAACTGCCTCATTCAGGTTGACTTTTTCAATCCCCCTGTACTGGCAGACAGGAACAATGGGAATGGCCTGAACGTATACTTCAAATTGCTTCTTCAGTTTCCTCACCCTTCCCACTCTCCTCCTCCTTCCCCACTTCTTACCTGTGCGTCTAACTTTCCCTTATCCCTTCTCCCAGATTGTTCAAAGGGGAATGTGGAAAAATACAAAACACTTGATCAATCTGGTATGCGTGACAAGAGTCATGCAGACCCTGCTTGCCCAAAGTATGCCTGCTAAGTGCTACTTCTTGTTTTCAGGTTACTACACAAAAAACCACAAGTGTGGACTCATCGAGCCCCAAACTAAGGACACTAACAGATGTATTCCACCTGTAGATTTCTGTTAGTGCTGATTCAGGCTAATATTTTGAAATACTTGTGTAACTAAAGTCATAAGACAAAGCCCTATAAAATTTGGGACACCAACCCCTCGGGGCAGATGAAGGGCAGGTGTCCTAGGACTGTGCTTCTCTGTCATTTTACCTTTGCCTGGTGTGTGTATCAATTAAAGATTTTACTAACTTCAATTCTATCTCTCTGTCTTCAGTCACAAGAAGCGACACTATGAAAAGTGTCCACACTTGGCATATCTATTTGTATACTGTTGCATTTTTACTGAGCCATCATTGAGAGTATTGCAACCTCCTCCGTCACCGTTTGGTTTCCTTCTGCCTCCTCTCTTTCTAACCCTTGGCTGCAATGGGTGATTTGTTCAGCTGAGAAAATCATTGACTGTTGTCTCCCAACATTAAAAAATCAATTCATTACCAGAGCGAAAAAGAGAGCAGGAAAGATTGTAACTGAATCCACCCACGCCAGCAGCCGTCTGTTCGTTAAATTGCCATCACAGTAGAGGTACAGGTCTATTGCATACCGAACTACATGCCATCTCCACATTTTCTTTCCGCAAATTATTCAGGTCCTAAATAAAGTTACATAGGGTTACCTCTAACTGTTGTTGCAACATATAACTCATAACTGTGGTTTTTGTCTATTCGTAATAACTTCATACTTATTAAACGATACTAAATAACTATGTTATTTTGTATAGTTTTTTATTTCAACTAACTATTGAAGTTTGTAAATGTTTTATTCAAGAAATTGTTGTATTTGTATAGTGGTTTGCACCAGATTCATGGTGGGTTAAAATTGTGTTGTCTTGAGTTGTTAATGTCTGTATCCCATGTTCTGTGCCTAACCAAATTCAATTTTGGCATGTTTCATATACTTACAATAAAGTGATTCTGATTATTATCCAAAGCTTAAAACTGTAGATGATATTTCCAAGCATAGGTATCATTTGAAAAAGAAAACAGTAATACAGTACTTGCAGAAAGATGAAACACAAATTACAGAGACATGGAAAGAAATGTACCATAACATTTCCTAAGTCCACTTAATCCTGAGAACAATTGCGGGGGGCCAAGAGCCTATTGCAATAAGCACAGGGAGCAAGGCAGGAATGTTCCAGTAGATGGTACCATTTCATTTGGAGGATAAGCGCACTTACATACTACAGCCAATTCTGTATTACAAGTCTACCTAACCTGCACATCCTTGGACTGTGGGAGGAAACCAGAACACCGTGAGGAAACCGACAAGGGGAGAAAATACAAATTCCATACAGAGAGGTCCCAGGACATAAACCCTGGTCTCCTTACTGCAAGGCAGTAGTTCTACCTACATGCCACCATTCCTCTCGGACAGAAATGTTACTGGAAAAAGATGGCGATGACTGGTGTGACTGGCCATCTGCTCTTCTCGCTAATCTATGTTTTATCTTTGTTTTTATGTATTAGTTTTTCTCAACAGCCAATGTCCCTACCATAGTGATTCTTTACTAAACATTTTTCTTGCTTGCTTTCCTCTCAATTTTCATCTCCTGATAGGATATTATGTGAACCTCCACCTTTGTTTTATTCACCTCCTGACTTCTTCATCTGGACGCCAGTGTTCACCTGTATAGGTACGCTGAATGCCTCTCAGAGACGCAAACACACCACCGTGGAAAAAGAGCCTATTTTGCTGTTAAACAACGCTGACTCAAGTCCCTGAGCTTGGATTCCGGATGTCTACGAGTCATCTATGACCCATCTTCTCCTGCTCAGGATTCCATCCCTGGCCTATGGGCGCTGGATACTGGATTTAACTTCTCCATCTCAAGGCGGCATCACTCTTCCTCAGTGTGCTCTCGGGGAGTAAACACTGCAAATCTTTGCCGCGCTCACCGTTCTCATCTAGCAGCAAGCTCTTCTACTTCCATCAAGGCTGCTCTTTTGAGCATGAGATCAGTGTCTAATAAAACTTTTATTCTGCAAGACTTTATTATCTCAAAAACTGGATTTCTTTTCATCACTGAGACCTGGATTGTAAATGGTGACTCTTCATGTTTTACTGACTTGGTACCATCAGGTTATTCATGTTTAAACTCTCCTTGGTTGACTTGTCGTGGTTGGGGCATTGCCACTGTTTTTAAAAGTATGTTCTTGTGTCGGAGCCTTACAAGGAGTCTGTTTAGTAGCTTCGAACTGCAACTTTTCGAAGAGTGCAGCTCCCCTTCTTTGTTGTTTGCTGTGGTTTATAGACCTCCTGTAATTAATGATATCTTCATTTCTGAATCTCCTGGCTGATATTACCCTCTCCCATGACAAAGTATTTATTGTTGGTGATTTTAACATTTACGTTTGTTGTCAATCGAGATCTTTTGGTTAATGACTTTTTATCATTATTGGACTCATTTGATTTTATCCAGCATATTAATACGCCAACTCACACTCTCGGTCATACCATTGATCTTGTTCTTACACGTGATATTTCAGTTAATAATAATGATTTATGGGATGTTTCTATTACTGATCACTTTTCTATAATGATGGATTTGAATATTACTGTTGATGTTCCTATTACTAGTTGTGCTCCACGCTGTTCTCGCTTTTTAAATTCTATTACATCTGATTTTAAAACCATATTCTCTAATCTTGATGTACATATCCAATATGATGGTATCGATGATTAAGTCTTAGAATTTAATATCTTCTTGTAAAACGGTTTTAGACTCAATTGCTCCACTCAAGATACGCTGTAGCAAGGGAAGACCTGCTCCCTGGCTAAAAGAAACTACACTGCACAGCGACTGTCGAACTGCGGAAAGACGTTGGTAAACAGATGATTTGATTGTTTCAAAACAGATATTTAGGACTTCTCTATTCAACTTCCAGGTTGCAGTTAAGAAAGCTAAACATGATTTCTTCGCTGATATAGTATACCATCATTCTAAGAATCCTATGGTCTTATTTAATTCATTTAATGCGGCAATTCACCCTCATTCTGTGTTGGGATTAAATAGCACTGTTCTTTCATGTGAGCAGTATCTTTCATTATTTGTCAGTAAAATTGATACAATCCGCTGTGGTATTGTTCCAACTGGCTATGAAC
Source organism: Polypterus senegalus (assembly GCF_016835505.1). Taxonomy (NCBI): domain Eukaryota; kingdom Metazoa; phylum Chordata; class Cladistia; order Polypteriformes; family Polypteridae; genus Polypterus; species Polypterus senegalus. The sequence continues at coordinate 3,511 of NW_024379195.1, forward strand.
TTCCTATTGTTAATTATAGCATTGTCTTGGAATCTTTTGATCTTGTCTCACTTTCACAGTCAAAAAGTACTATTGATACCCTTAATCCTACTCTCAGTCCTCTTGATATTGTATCACCACGCCTCTTAGTTGAAGTCTTTGATGTTTTTTGGTCCACCTTTACTAGCCATTATCAATGATTCTATTAGTGAGGGTTGTGCTCTCATTTTTAAACATGCTGCAGTCGTCCCTGTCTAAAAAGGTTAAATTAGATCCTGGAATTTTAGCTAATTTTCGCCTGATTTCCCATTTGCCATTTCTGGATAAATTATTAGAAAGAATTATTTATAATCAATTTGTTGATCAACTTAACTACAAGAATTTATCTGAGATCTACCAATCTGGCTTTAGGTGTTATCATGGTTTTGAGACGGCCTTCCTGAACATATTCAATGACATCTCTATTATGACTGATTCAGGTGTAGCACTGCAGTCCTTGTCCTCCTTGACCTGCTGCCTTTCACACTATTGACCATGACATATTGCCTTTCGGCTTGAACATCTTGTTGGGCTTAAAGGGGCTGCTCTTAACTGGTTCAGGTCATATCTAACTGGTAGACACTTTTCAGTGACTTTTAAATTCCTCTTTTTCATCTACTGCTCCTCTTAAATGTGGTGTTCCTCAGGGATCCATTTTGGGTCCTATTTTATTCTCTATATACCTTCACCCTATTGGAGCTATTTTTAGGAAATGTAACATTTCCTTTCACTGCTATGCTGATGATACACAGGTTTATATTCCGTCTGCAACTCTGCAATGAATCAACTGCACAACTGTCTTTTGAACTAAGATCCTGGATGGCTAATAATTTTCTTGATCTGAATCAAAATAAAATGGAAGTGCTTATAATGGGTCCATCAGCTAAAGCCCAAACTGGGCTTGGACTTCTTGGCTCTTTCTCTGTCTTTTGCAAACCTCAAGTCTGCAATCTTGGTTGTTATCTTTGACAGTAACCTCTCTTTTGAAAAACAGGTTAATTCTGTAGTCAAGAGTTGCTTTTTCTAGCTTCGCCTATTATGTAAGATCAAGCCTTTTTATCTTCTAGGGATCTTGAGAAAGCTACTCATGCTTTTATCTTTTCTCACCTTGATTACTGCAACTTGCTGTATTCTGGGATTAGCAAATCCCTGATACCGGGTTACAGTTGGTCCAGAATGCTGCCTCCTTTCTGGTTGGGGCAAGAAAGTCTGATTCTGTTTCTCCAATATTAGCTTCTTTACACTGGCTGCCTGTCAGTTTTCGAATTGATTTTAAAATCTTGTTGCTAGTTTTTAAATCTTTACATGGGCTTGCTCTTGCCTATTTATCTGAATTGTGTGCTTTACACCAGCCATCTAGAGTGCTTAGATCTTCTGGTCAGTTGTTTCTTGTTGTCCCTCGTACCAAGTGTAAAACTAAAGGGGACAGACAGGGCTTTGTCAGCTGCTGCTACTCGCTTGTGGAAATCTTTACCTCATCACATAAAGGAGTCAGTCTACAATTGAACTGTTTAAAAGCGAGATTAGAGACTCATTTGTATTCACTTGCATTCCGTGACCTTCAGTAATACGATGGTTTCCTCATTGTGATGAGGGAACATTACTTCTTCTATTATTTATTTTTTCATGTATTTTATTTCTATTTATGTTATTTATGCTAATTGATTATTTTTTTTTCTATGACTGTAATGCACTTTGGTAATAGCATTCCTATCTTGTTTTAAATGTGCTATATATATAAATTGACATTGACATTAACACTGGTTTAAGTAAAGCAGTGTATTCTTCCATCAAGAAACATTAAATGGTATTCAAAGGGAAAAACAATTTCTTTGATCATAAAACTTAATTCAACGAAAATTTCAAATGGTAGTCTGTAGCAGTGCAATGTTTAAGTGAAAGATTGTTTGTGTATCCTTCTTAGTTGACGTAATTAATTACACTGGAAAATAAGAATAGAAAAAAAGCTACACAAAAAGACTCCATTTCTTCATAATGATCATTAAAAGAAATTTAACAATCTAACCAAAGGTGTGGAAAACTAGCCAGATTAAGGATAATGTTGTAATATGTTGTAAAATGTTGTAATATGTTGTAATGTTGTAATAACTCAAACATTTTTCAATCTAAAAAGTAAACCAAGCATTTACAATTACGGTAGGAAATAAGACAGCGTATATTCAGGTTAGGTGGACTGGTGATTCTAAATTGGCCCTAGTGTGTGCTTGGTGTGTGTGTGTGTTTGTCCTGTGGTGATACTATTCTTGATTGTTGTTTTTTTTTGAAGTGAACAAAACAGTGATTCAAAGATTCAAATTATTTTGGTGAACTAAATGAAGTGAATTGAATCCCTTAAAGAAGCATTTTGTGCATCACTAAAGTAAAAGTACTGCATCTTTCTAACCACATCCATGAAAGAACTACCTTTACTATAAATGACTGCATGTTGACAGTGTTATCAGGTTAGTGGTACTCTATAGACATCTCAATCTAAAATAATTAAGCAAAGTATCTGTTGCAGCTAAGATATGATAACTACGATAAATGCACACAGCTCCATCTCCAATGTTTTATTTTTCACATTCCAAGCATTAAATCAAGTTTTAATGTAGTCATTATTTTACTGTCTTTACTCTACTGTTTGTTCATTCATGTGAACTCATAAATCTGGCCTGTCCCAAACTCTCTGAAATCTTTACAGATCCAGATGACATACCTAAGGAAGCATGGAGGTGTTTAGGAGAGATGGCAGTGGGGTTTTTAGCCAGATTGTTTAGTGGAACCTGAGAAAGTTAGAGGATGCCTGAGGAGTGGAGAAGAAGTGCACTGGTGCCGATATTTAAGAATAAGGGGGATGTGCAGTAACTACAGGAGAGTAAAATTGATGAGCCACAGCATGAAGTTTTGGGAAAGAGCAGTGGAAGTTTGGTCTAGAAGTGAAGTGATGATTAGTGAGCAGCAATATGGTTTAATGCCAAGAAAGAGCACCACAGATGCAATGTTTGCTCTGAGGATGTTGATGGAGAAGTTTAGAGAAGGGCAGAAGATGTTGCATTGCATCTTTGTGGACCTGGAGAAAGCACAAGACAGGGTACCTCAAGTGGAGCTGTAGTATTGTATAAGGAAGTTGGGAGTGGCAGAGAAGTACGCAAGAGTTGTACAGGATATGTACGAAGGAAGGTGACAGTGGTGAGGTCTGCGGTAGAAGTGACGGATGCATTCAACGTGTAGGTGGGATTACATCAGGAATCGGCTCTGAGGCCTTTCTTTTTTGTTATGGTGATGGACAGGTTGACAGACGAGATTAGAGAAGACTACCCGTGGACTATGATGTTTGCTGATGACATTGTGATGTGCAGTGAGAGTAGGGAGCAGGTTGAGGAGACCCTGAGAGTTGGAGATATGCCCTGGAGAGGAGAGGAAGGAAGGTCAGTAGGAACAAGACAGAATACATGTGTGTAAATGAGAGGGAGGCCAGAGGAATGGTGAGGATGCAGGGAGTAGAGTTGGCGACCGTGGATGAGTTTAAATACTTGGGGTCAACAGTACAGAAGAATGGGGATTGTGGAAGAGAGGTGAAAAAGAGAATGTAGGCAGGGTGGAATGGGTGGAGAAGAGTGTCAGGAGTAATTTGTGACAGACGGGTATCAGCAAGACTGAAAGGGAAGGTCTACAGGACAATAGTGAGACCAGCTATGTTAAATGGGTTGGAGGCGGTTGCACTGACCATGAAGAAGGAGACAGAGCTGGAGGTAGCAGAGTTAAAGATGCTAAGATTTGCACTGGGTGTGACAAGGATGGATAGGATTAGAAATGAGGACATTAGGGGGTCAGCTCAAGTTAGATGGTTGGGAGACAAAGTCAGAGAGGCGAGATTGCGTCGTTTAAACATGTGCAGAAGAGAGATGCTCGGTATATTCGTGAAGGATGCTAAGGATGAAGCTGCCATTGAATAGAAAATGATTACGGTGTAAGAGAAGGTTTATGGATATGGTGAGAGAGGACATGCAGGTGATGGGCATAACAGAGCAAGATGCAGAGGACAGAAAGATATGGAACAAGATGATCCGCTGTGGCAACACTAATGTGAGCAGCTGAAAGAAACAGAAGAAGAAGATTCAGTTCTAACACACAGAATCTCTTGCTGAAGGAGCTGATTCTTGTAACAAATGTAATTTCTATGTGATATTTACTCACTTGTAAATGCTGTGATGGAAACTGAATCACCCACAGTCATGTTATCTCCAGCGACTGCAAACACAAAGAATGAATAGGAGGTGGCAGAGTTGAGCCCCGTCACATTAATGCATGTGTTACTGGTAATAAGTTGTGTGCTTTGTCCATTTCCTGAGAAACTGACGCCATAGGAGATGTTTTCTCCTATTGGTGCACCCCAGCAAAGATTCATGGAAGTCATTTTCACATTGCTAGCAAAAGGCGAAGTGACTGGGCCAGGCTCTGTAAGTTCAAATGAGAAATTTATTTGTTATTTTAAAAGTCGATGCATTCAATTAGAAACATACTGTAGATGTATTTATTAAAACATTTTTAAAAGTGAAATTCTTACTTTAGTGAACAGTCATGGCTTATTATCTAAAGCTTAAAACAGTAGAGTCATTTTCCAATTCAGCTATCATGTGAATAAGAAGGTAGCAATACTTGCAGAAAGATGAAACACAAATTATGAGGTATGGAAAGAAATGTACCCTACCATTTCCTAACCACTTAAATCATGAGCACAGTTGCGGGGGGGCGGAGCCAATCGCAGTAAGCCAAAGGAGCAGGGCAGGAACATTCCAGTAAACAGGATGCCATTTCATTGAAGGGTGAACACATTCTCATACTGCGGTCAATTTAGTGTCTCCAATCCAGATAACCTGCATGTTCTTAGATTGTGCGAGGAAACTTGAGTCCTCAGAGGAAACACACACAGACAAGTCAAGAACATACAAGTTACATGCAGAGAGGACCCGGACATTAACCCTGGTCTCCCCACTGCAGAGGCAGTAGTGCTACCAATATGCCACCGCACCCCTCAGATACAGTTATTTGAAAAAGAAGGCGCTGACTGGTGTGACTGGCCATCTGCTCGTCTCTCGCTAATCTATGTTTTATCTTTGTATTCTTCTTTCAAGCAACATTCACTAGTATTCAAAGGGAAAAACAATTTTTATCCTAAACCATTCAAGGAAAATATGAAATGTTAGTCTGTTTCAGTACAATTTATAAGTGAAAGATGATATGGGTAACGCCTTAGTTGAAAGTTATGAATGACACGAGAACATAAGTTTTCCGTGACAAACACATACAAAAAGACACCAAGTTTTCAGTAATAATCAATGAAAGCTGTTCAACAATCTAATCAAACGAGTAAAACAAGTATAGAGGTTAAGGATAATGTTGAATTCCTAACATTTTTCAGACCAAATAGGGAACCAAACATTTAGAATTATTGTGGAAAAATAAGATGATGTGCATTCAGGTAAAAATTAAGAGAACCCTATCTCTGAGGAAATTGGTGGAGAAATGAAAATATTCTCAATTTTAAAGTTTGACAAGTAACACAAAACATATAAATCTTTTAAAACTGTTTAGAGAATTATGTGAAAATAATGTACCACAAATCTAATTTGAACCACAGTGTATGTCTTAGAGAATGAGTAGCAAGGTACGCTTAAGAAAGTTGGAAATGACTGAGTGCATCCTGTACCTTCACTGACATGTAATACAAGGCCTCTAAACGTCATCGGATGTTTGTAGATTGATTAGCTACACGATGGAGTTGCCAGTCAGTAGATTGACTTTAGTGGATAAGTAACACTACCTCACCACAGAATCTCTGTGGGTACATTTCCAGCATAACAGGTTCTGTTAAAATGTACTCATGTTACTATGCTCTCTGGTGCCATCTTTTTTAAAGTGGCAACTAGTGATGTGCAATGAAGAAACAAACTAGGACTTTTGTACTTGTCTTGTGCTGAAAAGAATCTACCGGTACAAAAGCATTAAAGAAAGAATCTTC
>NW_024379196.1:0-11045 GCF_016835505.1 Polypterus senegalus
TAAATGTCCATTAAGAGTAGTAAAAAGTCCTGGTGTTGTTTCGAATGATGAAACCTTTCAGAGTAGGAAAATAGTCGTAATAGTCCTAAAAATTTCAGAGTGATGCAAATTTGGTCCTACTCTTAGCAGAGGGGTAAAAGCATTTTATCAGTTTTCTTAAGTTAGGGAACCACTTCTGACTTTGTCAGCAGCTTGTGAGCTGAGTTACCTCACTAGGAGCTGCAAGAAGATGGTGGTCAGTCAGAGATTGGTATGCACATCCTGGGAAAGGCTGAATGTTTTGGAATTCTGGACAATGAATGATGAACTCATAAAAAGATATCTATTTGACAGAGATGAATTAATACTAACAAATCTTGTATGGAACATGATCAGTCCATCTACATGAAAAGCCCTGTGCTATCAGCAAAAAATGAACATGTTGGTAACATTACGTGTTAAATGCCCCTTAGCAATAGTGATGATTTGTGTATGTTCCAACAAATGATTTCTCAAATTTTGCACCAAACTTTGAACACCTTTACAATGTGCAAGGTAATACGCAGATTTAGACATTCTCCTTACAACCACACAACTTATGGTAATGTAAAGACAAGCTATATTCATGAAATTCAGCAAGCACATAAAGATTATTTCCTCAAGTGAGCATCCGTATGTTAATCGAAGGCAGTATCACAGTATCAAAACACAGGTGGTCATTGGTGCAAACTGCATTTTAGAAGCCAGCATATTGACCTGAAGATAAGCAGGGTTGGATGGGTGATTGACAGCTAAATGTCACTCAGGTATGCTGAGCTCTGCATTCCAGGAACTTTCGCATTACATTTTACAAGCTTAGTAAGGTTCAAGAAGGCAGGTGGAGAATCTTAAAGGCATTAGATAAATACAGCTTGAAAGAAGATAGCGAAGGATACTGGAGAGAGGCATGACACTGCACAGTGGAAGATGAACGGGACACTGAAAGAGTGAACATGATTTCAGAAACAGTGCTGTGGCTAGTATAACTGTTACTTTACAAGTCATTTGCCATTACCATAACAATGGGAAGGTGATTCATCTGAAAGTACTGCTGTGGATCATTCATTCATCCATCTAGTTTCTAAACTTGCTTAATTCTGAGCAGGAACAATCCCTGGATTGTTCATTGTTAAATAAAAATGCCCAATTTTGGGCTTTTCTCTCATTCAGTCTTTGTGTCTTGGTTTTTTAAATCTTGGTACATATTATTTATGTTGATGTGCAGTGGCAACAATTGCATGCAGCTTCGAGCAATATCCTACCTTGTGTCACAGGTCCTCCTCCCCATGGGCTCACCACCTATGGGAGGGGCCAAGGAGGTTGGGTGCAGTGTGAGTTGGGTGGTGGGGATGGGACCTTGGCGGTCTGATCCTCGGCTACAGAAACTGGCTCTTGGGACGTGGAATGTCACCTCTCTGAAGGGGAAGGAGCCTGAGCTAGTGCGTGCCGAGGTCGCAGAGGTTCCGCCAGATATAGTCGGACTAACCTCGCACAGCTTGGACTCTGGAACCAATCTCCTTGAGAGGGGCTGGACTCTCTACCACTCTGGAGTTGCCCCCCGTGAGAGGCGCCGAGCAGGTGTGGGCATACTTATTGCCCCCCGACCGGAGCCTGTGCATTGGGGTTTACCCCGGTGGACAAGAGGGTGGCCTCCCTCCACCTTCGGGTGGGGGGGAAGGGTCCTGACTGTTGTTTTTGCGTATGCGCCGTACAGCAGTTTGGAGTATCTACCCTTTTTGGAGTCTCTGGAGGGGTTGCTAGAGGGCATACCTTCTGGGATTCCCTCGTTTTGCTGGGAGACTTCAATGCTCACGTGGGCAATGACAGTGAGACCTGGAAGGGCGTGATTGGGAGTAATGGCCCCCCTGATCTGAACCCGAGCGGTGTTTTGTTATTGGACTTCTGTGCTCGCCATGGATTGTCCATAATCGAACACCATGTTCAAGCATAAGGGTGTTCATATGTGCACTTTGGCACCAGGACACCCTAGGCCTCAGTGTCGATGATCGACTTTGTGGTCGTCGTCGCCGACTTGCGGCCATATGTCTTGAAAACTCGGGTGAAGAGAGGGGCGAGCTGTCAACTGATCACCACCTGGTGGTGAGTTGGCTTCGATGGTGGGGGAAGATGCCGGCCAGACCTGGTAGGCCCAAACGTGTTGTGAGGGTCTGCTGGGAACGGCTGGCAGAGCCCCCTGTCAGAAGTAGCTTCAACTCCCACCTCCGCAGAACTTCAACCACGCCCCGAGGGAGGTGGGGACATTGAGTCCGAATGGGCCATGTTCCGTGCCTCTATTGTTGAGGCGGCTGACCGGAGCAGTGGCCGCAAGGTGGTCGTGGTGCCTGTCGTGGGCGGCAATCCCCGAACCTGCTGGTGGACACCGCGTGAGGGATGCCGCAAGTTGAAGAAGGAGTCCTATAGGACTTTTGTCCTGTGGGTCTCTGGAGGCAGCTGATAGGTATCCGCAGGCCAAGCGGAACGCTGCTTCGTTGTTGCTGAGGCAAAACTCGGGCATGGGAGGAGTTTGGAGAGGCCATGGAGAACACTCTGGACGGCTTCGAGGAGATTCTGGTCCACCGTCCGCGCCTCAGGAGGGGAAGCAGTGCAGTGTCAACACCGTATATGGTGGGATGGTGCGCTGCTGACCTCGGACTCGGACGCTTTGGGTCGGGTGGGAGGAGTACTTCAAGACCTCCTCAATCCCACTAACATGCCTCTCCACGAGGAAGCAGAGCCTGGGGACTCTGAGGTGGGCTCTCCCATCTCTGGGACTGAAGTCACCGAGGTGGTCAAAAAACTCCTTGGTGGCAGGGCCCCTGGGTGGATGAGATACGCCCGAGTTCCTTAAGGCTCTGGATGTTGTAGGACTGTCTTGGCTGACACGCCTCTGCCAAATCGCATGGACATCGGGGACAGTGCCTCTGGATTGGCAGACCGGGTTGGTGGTTCCCCTCTTTAAAAAGGGGGACCGGAGGGTGTGTTCCAACTATAGAGGGATCACACCTCAGCCTCCCTGGAAAAGTCTATTCGGGGTTCTGGAGAGGAGGGTCCGCCGGATAGTCGAACCTCGGATTCAGGAGGAACAGTGTGGTTTTCGCCCTGGTCGCTGAACAGTGGACCAGCTCTTCACCCTTAGCAGAGTCCTGGAGGGTGCATGGGAGTGTTGACCGACCGTCCACATGTGTTTTGTGGACTTGGAAAAGGCATTCGACCGTGTCCCTCGGGAATCCTGTGGGGTGCTCCGAGGAGGGGGTACCGGACCCCTGATAAGAGCTGTTCGGTCTCTGTACAACCGTGTCAGAGCTTGGTCCGCATTGCCGCAGTAAGTCGAGCCCGCTTCCAGTGAGAGTTGGACTCCGCCAGGGCTGCCCTTTTGTCACCAATTCTGTTCATAACTTTTATGGACAGAATTTCTAGGTACAGCCAGGGTGTTGAAGGGGTCCGGTTTGGTGGACTCAGGATTGGGTCACTGCGTTTTGCAGATGATGTTGTCCTGTTTGCTTCATCAGGCCGTGATCTTCAGCTCTCTCTGGATCGGTTCGCAGCTGAGTGTGAAGCGGCTGGGATGAGAATCAGCACCTCCAAATCCGAGAGCATGGTCCTCAGCCGGAAAGGGTGGAGTGCCCTCTCAGGGTTGGAGGAGAGATCCTGCCCCAAGTGGAGGAGTTCAAGTATCTCGGGGTCTTGTTTATGAGTGAGGGAAGAATGGAGCGTGAGATCGACAGGCGGATCGGTGCGGCATCCGCAGTGATGTGGGCTCTGCATTGGTCTGTCGTGGTGAAAAAGGAGCTGAGCCGTAAGGCAAAGCTCTCAATTTACCAGTCGATCTACGCTCCCTACCCTCACCTATGGTCATGAGCTATGGGTAGTGACCGAAAGAACGAGATCAATACAAGTCGGCTGAAATGAGTTTCCTCCGCAGGGTGTCTGGGCTTTCCTTTAAAGATAGGGTGAGAAGCTCAGTCATCCGGGAGGGGCTCAGAGTAGAGCCGCTGCTCCTCCGCATCGAGAGGAGTCAGATGAGGTGGCTCGGGCATCTGATCAGGATGCCTCCTGGACGCCTCCCCTGGTGAGGTGCCTGGCACGCCCAACCGGGAGGAGGCCCCGGGGAAGACCCAGGACACGCTGGAGGGACTATGTCTCCCGGCTGGCCTGGGAACGCCCTGGGGATTCTCCCGGAAGAGCTGGAAGAAGTGGCTGGGGAGAGGGAAGTCTGGGCCTCTGCTTAAGTTGCTCCCCGCGCGATTCACCTCGGATAAGCGGAAGAGGATGGATGGATGGATGGATGGGTGTCACAGGAGGCTGGGGGTCAGACCCAGCCAGGACATGATCTATATGTCCCCCGGGCCACGAGTGGGCAACCACCCTGGATGATGAGGGGACCACGGGGATGGAGCAAGGAGACTCAAACCCACTGGAGCCCTTGGCCACCTCCAGGGGGCGCCCCGTGCATTGTGGAGCCTGGGAGATCGACACTTCTGCCACACCTGGGAAGGTGGAGGAAGGACCTTCCAGGGATGCCCGGAGTGCTTCTGGGTGCAAAGGCAGCACTTCCACCACACCAGGAAGTGCTGCCGGAAGAACATCATCAAGCACCTGGAGCACATCCGGGTGGAAATAAAAGGGGCTGCCTTCCTACAGTTGGTGAGCTAGAGTCGGGAGTGGAAGCAGGATGAAGCTCTCATGAGGAGAGGAAAGGCGGCCCATGGACAGTGTGAGAAAGGCCTGTTTGGGGGTTGATTGGTTCTGGGAGCATTGTGTATTGTGAGGACTTTATTATGAGAATAAATGTGTGTTTTGTAAAGAAGTGGTGTTTTTCTGATGGTGTTCGGACCTGTGCTCACACTTGTTAATTTTGATAATATATATTTTTTTTCTTTTTTTTTTTTTTTTTTATTTATTAATTTTATTACAATTCATACATAGCAATCAAGTTTTTACAAAAAAAAAATTAGTTAAGAACAGATCGATCCCCACCCTGAGAGAGAGAGCAAGCCAAACGTGTAAAATTTAAGGCTTGTAAACATACCTAAATTAATAAATTCTCTGTGCTTTATAAACTTATTTTAAAATATTACTGATTAGATCCTGCCATGTTTTGAAAAAGTCTGTACAGATCCTCTAACTGAGTATTTGATTTTTTCCAATTTCAAATAATATAACACATCAGTTTCCCACTGACTTAAAAGAGGAGAGTTTGGGTTCTTCCAGTTTATCAGAATAAGTCTGCGTGCCAACAGTGTAGTGAATGCAATCACAATTTGTTTGTCTTTCTCCACTTTAAACCCATCTGGAAGAACCCCAAACACAGCTGTTAATGGGTTAGGAGGGATTGTGAGTCCAAGGCTGTCTGAGAGGTAATTAAAAATTTTTGTCCAGAATAATGTTAATTTGGTGCAGGCCCAGAACATGTGACCTAGTGAGGCTGGGACTTGGTTGCAACGCTCGCAGGTTGGATCATGCCCTGGAAACATTTTGAGAGTTTTAGTCGAGACAGATGTGCTCGATATATAATTTTGAGTTGTATAATTGTATGCTTTGCGCATATGGAGCTTGAGTGAATTCTCTGCATTGCTACTTTCCACTCCTTTTCTGATATATTAATTGAGAGATCATTTTCCCAGTGTCCTCTTGGATCTTTGAAAGGAAGGGATTGTAAAATGATTTTATATATTGTAGAGATGGAGTCTAACTCCTTGAAATTGAGCAATAATTTTTCCAGCATGGATGAGGGTGCAAGATGAGGAAAATCTGGAAGGTTCTGTTTAACAAAGTTCCTGATTTGAAGATAGTGAAAGAAATGTGTAGCTGGAATGTTAAATTTGGAATGTAATTGTTCATAGGATGCAAAGACGTTGTCTATATAAAGATCTCTAAGCAAGTTAATTCCAAATTTTTCCAGATATTAAAAACTGCATATGTTTGTGAAGGTTGAAAGAGGTGGTTCTCTTTGCAGAGGTGCCACAGAAAGAAGCTTCTCCGTCTTAAAATGCTTTCTACATTGGTTCCAGATTCTAAGTGAGTGGAGCACAATTGGGTTATTAGTGTATTGCCGATAACGTGTGTTTATTGGAGCACAGAGCAAGGAATACAAAGAAGTACTGCAGGATTTTACTTCTATTGCGTCCATGCCTGTGTATGTTCTTCTATTTGTGTCCAGGTTCTTATGCCTGTATATTTGCTGCCCAGTAATAAAACTGGAAGTTAGGTAGAGCCATGCCACCTTCTGCCTTTTGTCTTTGTAGGGTCGCTCTTTTGATGCGTGGATGTTTTGAATTCCAAATAAATGAGGTTATTGTTGAATCTAATTGCTTAAAGAATGATTTATTAATGTATATTGGATGTTTTGAAATAAAAAGGAGCTTAGGAAGAATATTCATCTTAACAGTGTTAATTCTTCCAGCTAGTGTGAGATGAAGGGTTGACCATCTATGCAAGTCTTGTTTAATTTTTTCCATGCAGACATAAATTTTGTTGATAAAGAGCTTTATGTTTACTTGTGATGTTTACCCCTGAGGTATTTAAACTGTTCTGCAATGATAAAAGGTAGGGTGTCTAATCTAATATTATATGCTTGAGAATTCACTGGAAAGAGTACACTTTTATTCAGATTAATTCTGAGACCAGAGATCTTTTGAAATTCTGTGAGTGCTGCTAAGACTGCAGGCACAGAATTTTCTGGGTCCGATATATACAGTACCATGTCATCTGCATATAATGAGATTTTCTGTTCCAGTCCTTCTCTGCTAATCCCCTTTATCTGATCAGTATTTCGACAATGTATTGCCAGTGGTTCAATGGCAATGCAAACAGCAGTGGTGACAAAGGGCATCCTTGTCTTGTGCCACGCTCTAGTTTAAAGTAGTCTGAGCAAATGTTATTGATGCAAACTGAAGCTTCTGGGTTAGTATACTAGTAATTTAATCCATGCACAAATGTTCGGGCCAAACCCAAACTTCTCCAATGTAGTACAAAGGTATTTCCATTCAATCATGTCGAATGCTTTTTCTGCATCCAATGATAATAATATTTCTGGGGTGTTTGATTTAGTTGGTGAGTATATTACATTAAACAGGCGTCAAGATTTGAAGATAAGTGTCGGCCCCTAATAAATCCAGTTTGGTCTTGTGATATTACGAGGGGAGCACTTTCTCCATCCTTCTAGCTATGATTTTAGAGAGTATTTTAACGTCGTTATTCAGAAGTGAAATTGGTCTGTATGATGCACATTGTAATAAGTCCTTATTTTGTTTTGGAAAGACAGTGATTAGTGCTTGGCTTAAAGGTTTGTGGAAGAGATTGGTTATCTCTGGCTTCTGTAAATGTTGCTAATAGGAGGGAGCTAGCTGAGCGGAGAATTTCTTGTAAAACTCTGCAGGGTAGCCATCAGGGCCTGCTGCTTTTCCACCTTGGAGTGAATTTATAGCATCTAGTAATTCTGATAATGCCAGAGGTTTATCAAGTTCCTCCACACTAAAGCGCTCAATTTGTGGTATCTGTAATGTATCCAGAAATGCATTAGATTGTATATTGTCTTCTTTAAACTCAGTAGTATATAGGATTTATAGTAGTCTCTGAAAGTGTGCATTATATTTTTGTGTTCGATGATTTTATCTCCATTCGTGTTAGTAATTACCGAGATTGCTATGCACTTCTTGCTTGTGAATTTGTTGAGCTAAAAGCTTATTAGCTTTCTCCATGTTCATAATAATGATGTCTGGATTTGTAAATTAGTTGATCAGTTTCTTTAGTTGTCAAGAGGTTTAATGCGGAATGTAGAGCCTGCCTCCTCCTATGTAGAGTCTCGCTTGGTAGTCTGGCATGTTCTTCATCTATTTTAGTAATTTCGCTTTTATCTCTGCTACTTTCTTGGCTTCGGATTTATTTCTGTGGGAAAGATATGAGATAATCTGTCCTCTTAAGAAGGCCTTAAGAGTTTCCCAGAGTATTCCTGCAGAGATCTCGGGATGTATTTGTCTCTAGAAAGAATTTGATTTGTTTGGATATAAATTCAGTACAATTCTCGCCAGCTAATAGAAGCGGTTGAGGCGCCATCTGCGGTGAGTGTATGGGGCTTAGTAATTTTAGCTCCAAGATCATAGGTGCATGGTCAGAAATAAATAACAGCATCGTATTTACAAGATTTAATCTTAGGCAAGAAGTTATTATCTATAAAGAAGTAATCAATCCTTGAGTAGCAATGATGTACTGGCGAGTAGAAAAAATATGTTCTTGAATTTGGGTTTAAAAGCCTCCAGGGATCTGATAAGTTGTGATCAGTTATAAACTTTGTAATTATCTTTGCGTGTTAGTTGCCGCCCTGTGGAGGAAGTCTATCTAAAAGTGGATTTAGAACACAATTAAAGTCCCCAGCCATTATAATTATGAGTGTTCAGATTGGGAATGGATGCAAATAAATTTTGTATAAAGTCCTTATCATCAACATTAGGTGCATAAACATTTATCAAAATCATTTTACAGTTAGATAAGTCTCCCATGACCATTACATATCTCCCTTCAGGATCCAATACTACATCTGATGCTACAAATGGTACTGTTCTATGTATGAGAATTCCCACTATTTTTTGTAAAACTAGAATGGAACATTTGGCCAGTCCAGTCTTTTGCAGCCGGAACTGATCCTTGCTTAGTAAGTGGGTTTCCTGTAAAAATACTATTTTAGCATTTAGACCTGTTAGGTGAGAGTGTACTTTCTTTCTCTTTAATTCGTGATTCAGGCCTTTAACATTCCAGCTTACGGTTAACTGTCCCATCATGGAGACACTGATTCTGAGTTTTTGATGTCATTTTATAGTCTTAACTGGAAGTGAGATAGTTTAGGTCTTAATTTCCTATTTCCCCAAGAGTTGTTGCCATGCAGCTTATTATTACGTTGATAGTTATAATTATAAAGATTGAGGATAGATTAGGTATAGATCAAGCCTGCTCTCTTTCTCTCCCCTTAACCCCCACCCTCCCTTTTGCCTCCCCAGTGAGGCTAAAACCCACTTCACATAGTCCCAGTCCTCTGACATACCCAGAGACAGAGCACGCCCAAAGCAAAACAAGCCCCAATGCAGCGGCTTTAGGTTTAAAAGATAGAGATATCTATTACCAATATAGTCTTTAAAAAAAAAAAAAAAAAAAAGAATTTTGCACTTAAAATATATATATATAGTCTTCAGCAATTTTAGTGCATTAAGATGATACACCCAGATAATAAACCCGAGGGATGGTGTTAAAAATGTGTCCAGAATAAGCATAAATGCTTATGCTTTTTTTGATAATATATATTTAATATATCAAAAGGGAAAAGTTTGCGTGATAGAGTTCATCAGTGTTCATTTAAGAACAATACCTAAAATTATGTTTTATTTATGTATTGCTTTGTTGTTATTATATTGATAAAATGTATAATTACTATTGTGTGTTTGTCTATGAATACATATTTAGTTCCAGATGTGTTTACAAACCTGATATATTATTTTAAAGGATGTGCTTGCTGCTTATTTTTGAAAGCTTCATATTTATTTGTGAATAAATAAAAGTGATATAATATGAAATATAACACAATGCTACTACTAAAATTTTTGGAATATTTTTATTACTGTTTTTAAGTAATATATAACATTTAATATATTACTTTTTAAAAGTAACTTACCCAGCATTAGTTGTGATATACTCAAATCATTGCTATTATAATACTACATTTTGCCCATAATCAAAAAAAGTAACGCTACCAACAGTTTCATATTGGCTGACAGCCCAAGGCTTCTTCATGTAGATGGAGCGATCATCTGACACACAAGATTTGTCAGTCAGTCAGTCATCATCCAACCCGCTATATCCTAACACAGGGTCACAGGGCTCTGCTGGAGCCAATCCCAGCCAACACAGGGTGCAAGGCAGGAACAAACCCTGGGCGGGGTGCCAGCTCACCGCAGGGCACAAGCACACACACACCAAGCACACACTAGAGACAACTTAGGATTGCCAATGCACCTAACTTGCATGTCTTTGGACTGTGGGAGGAAACCCACACAGACACAGGGAGAACATACAAACTCCATGCAGGGAGGACCCAGGAAGCGAACCCATGTCTCCTAACAGCGAGGCAGCAGCGCTACCACTGCGTCACCCTGCCGCTCCACAAGATTTGTTACAAATATTATTACATCTCTGTCAAATAAATATTTTTTATGATTTCAGTGTTGTCCAGTGTTCCCAAAACATTCTGCCTTTCCTGGAATGTGCATGTCGATCTGTGCCTGAATGCCATCTGCTGGCAGCACCAAGTGAGTTAGAACAGCTCATGACGTCTCCTAAATCCGTCAAGTTAGCAGTAGTTTTCTTAATTAGAAAAACTGATAATTAGAGTCACATTTGCGTCACTCTGAGCTCTTTGACCCAATTGGACAGTTCTGCTCTGAGACACTTGTTAAATATGGGCACTTGCATCTTTTATCTTCAGTACTCACAACCAAGTGGAATTTTTTTTCTTCTTCTCCTGTCTAGCCATCTGATCATAGTAATATATATATTATTAAAGTGGATACTGCCGTTTGACATTATAAACAATAGCCAACCCGCGGCGTACCATACACCGCATAATCAGGCTGGTTTTTAAATAATTTTTAAGCACAGGGAGAAAATTAACATTTGAAAAAATCGGTAATGTAATAAATCAGCAAGAAAAGCAACATTGTAACAATGCACGGAACAAACCAACACACAATTGCGGCGCGGTGCTGGAGCGGAGGGTGGAACGGGTAGGATAGAGAAGGACGCCCACACGCCTCCTCCGGTCATGCTAGTCTGCTGATTTCTTGTCCAGTATGCAATGCCTGCTCATGTGCCCACCTCCAACTTGTCATTAGAGTCGTTCTCGTCTTTACACAGTCCAGATGCACCTGTGACTCACGTAGAGTTTTCATTGCTCTGTGTGGTTTTCGCTGCCTTTCTATATATAATCCACCAAGACACCCGACCACGGTAGCAGCGAGGTGGAAGGGGGGTGTGTACAAAGT